>NC_055689.1:13134376-13211876 GCF_017639745.1 Melanotaenia boesemani
TCAATTAACAGCCCTGCTAGCCTCATGACTGAATTAAACTTGATCACTTAGCGGTAGCTTAGTCAGGGCTAAGTAGCGATATTGAGGTAGTCCTTTGAGCATTTTTATGATTTATATTCAACTCCATTTTCACATTCTTGATTACCTGAGTTAATCTTAACTCATTGAAAAGTAAATATGACATGATTTCCCCACATTATCTTAAACTGATCTAGTGCTATAAATGCTATAACACTGGCCCTATAATAGCCTCGACACACGGGATGAGGACCAATGACAGCGCGCATCGCGCTCTAAGATTGCTTTTCTCCAAGAAATTTGACTGGTTATGATATTGGTGGGGATTTTGACATTTTCAAACCAGTCCCTGACGTGACAAAGTATGACAGATAGTCAGAATTGACAGAAATCTTGCTGTTCAGTGTATAAATGAAAGACAACTCTGGGTTCATCCAAGTTTACAAAATAGGGAAACAGCATCGTGAATATCATCATTTGATGGATCTCTAGGCTGATCCAGATAAATCCAGAACCTATGTTTGGACTAATTCACTCTGGCGCCACACAGCTGCCATTTATTATGCTAAAATGATCTATTCTTCCATGTTCAAAGTGTTTGTAGACTGCGCTGTCTAGCCTGCTCTCATTGGTCAGTCCATGAAGCCCCTTGCTGGTTGGCTGTAGTTCCAGGCAGCAAGTGACAAAAACTGAACATTTTTCTATTTTCTTGTGTCGCGTCGCAAGCCCCATGTGCACGTCTACATGAATGAGCGCAACTGTTACGGCCCCTGCTTGTTGCAGGCAGCTGTGGCCATTTATGCGCTGATTAGGGACTGCAGAGCGCTGCCCGGAGTGGCCAAGGCCAGCGACTCTGCCCCCGCCCCGTTTTGACTGGCACCCCTCTGGACCAGTCAGGCTGCAGCCCGAAGGAAAGCTGAGGCTGAAAAGGCTGCAGTCGAGGCAGGTCTGGAGGGGGAGATGCCAGAATGGCTTCGGTCTCTCTCCCCCTCATGTTGTGCACCGGGTGTGTGTGTGTCGCGACCACCTCCTTTTCCACAATGGGTGCCTTAAGTGTTTAGTTGAGTTAAGTTTACTTTGTGTTTGTGTTAGAGCTGGGCTAGGTTAGCGTTTTATTGTGTTGTGACGACGGTCACTTTAGTTTATGGGCCTGTTGTTTTTGTTTGGTTTTAGTTTCCTCACCGAGTTGCGGTTGTGTCTGTGTGTGCACTCGGTGAGTGTTTGGTATAGGTTTTGGTTTGTTTCTTTCTGCAGGTCCGCTAACCCCAGCTCATCTTTTGTTTTACAGGTTGTCCATCACTTATCACGGGAATTGTAAATAAATGAGCTTTTATTTTGAAATACCATCTGTCCTCTCCGTGTTTTTTTGTTACGCCCGTCCCTACCCCTTAAGTCGGGTCGTAACAGCAACATTTCATATGCACGAATGTCGCCTGTCGCTTGGCTGGAGGAGGGCAGCGATTTTCGCCTCAATACGCAAGTTATATAGGAAATGAATGAAAAAGGAGCAACTTCTCCTCCCGTGTGTCGAGCCCATTAGACTGCTAAGTAGCATCATGCTAACATTACTGTGATTTGTGGTTAAGATGGTTTTTTGGTTTTTTGTTTTTTTGTATGTTTCTTTATGTGCATAAAGAACTTTGTGTTGCATTTCTTTTGTATGAAAAGGTACTTTATAAAAAAAAAGTAATAATAAATAAAAATTCTATGAAATTTAACCAAAGAAAGTCAGACATTGCTTTTCAACCATGCTTCAACAGAATTATTTTAAAAAATAAATTCATGAAACAGGCCTGGACAAAAATGATGGTACCCTTAACTTAATATTTTGTTGCACAACCTTTTGAGACAATCACTTCAATCAAGCGATTCCTGTAACTGTCAATGAAACTTCTGCACCTCTCAGCAGGTATTTTGGCCCACTCCTCATTAGCAAACTGCTCCAGTTGTCTCAGGTTTGAAGGGAGCCTTTTCCAGACGACATGTTTCAGCTCCTTCCAAAGGTGCTCAATAGGATTTAGGTCAGGGCTCATAGAAGGCCACTTTAGAATAGTCCAATGTTTTGCTCTTAGCCATTCTTGGGTGTTTTTAGCTGTTTTTTGGGTCATTGTCCTGTTGCAAGACCCATGACCTGCGACTGAGACCAAGCTTTCTGACACTAGCCAGCACAATTCTTTAGAATCCCTTGAGATTTTATTATACCCTACACAGATTCAAGACACCCTGTGCCAGATGCAGCAAAGCAGCCCCAGAACATAACAGAGCCTCCTCCATGTTTCACAGTAGGGACAGTGTTCTTTTCTTGATATGATTCATTTTTCCGTCTGTAAACATAGAGCTGATGTGCCTTGGATAAGTTCCATTTTTGTCTCATCTGTCCATAGGACATTCCCCCAGAAGCTTTGTGGCTTGTCAACATGTAGTTTGGCAAATTCCAATCTGGCTTTTTTATGATTTGTTTTCAACAGTGGTGTCCTCCTTGGTCGTCTCTCATTAAGTCCACTTTGGCTCAAACAACAACGGATGGTGCAATCTGACACTGATGTTCCTTGAGCTTGAAGTTCACCTTTAATCTCTTTAGAAATTTTTATGAGTTCTTTTGTTACCATTCAAATTATCCGTCTCATTGCTTTGTAATCAATTTTCCTCCTGCAGTCCAGTGGATCTTAAATATCTGAATAATATGTGCAACTGTAGTCACAGGAACATCAAGCTACTTGGAGATGGTCTTATAGCTAGGGATGTTATGCTCGAGCCGACTGCTCGATCACGTGTCGAGCATGTGACATGGAAGTGTTGCGAGCATTGTCTCTGAGCATTGATTCAGCAAGTCACGTGATAGACCAACCGAGACCTCGTTACGTCATCAGTGCTTGTCGAGCAGCCCACGGGCTTTTCAGTCAATGATTTAAAAGGGGTTCCAAGCGCTTAGCAGATTGTGGGTTTTGAGATTTTGCTAGTGATTGTGCGACATTACATTTAGATATGTAATAAGCACACATGACACTGTATTTATACTGCGTCTAATTTCAGTACACTGTCGCAGTACATTGAGCAGAGATGGGGGGTACCCCAGTGTGTTGGAGCTGTTGATGGATCCCACATTCCTATCTTAGCACCTCAGGAGTACCACACAGAGTTTTTCAACCAGAAGGGGTGGTATTCTATTATTTTACAGGCAGCTGTAGATGGAAAAGGTCTGTTTTGGAATGTGAACATTGGGCAACCGGGCAGCTTGCATGAGTCCAGAGTTTTACGCTTGTCGGTTCTGTGGGAAATGGCAGAGAGATATAAGGTGTTTTCAGAGTATAGCAGGAACATCGGAGGGCAGGATGTTGGCCACTACATTCGAGATGCTGCCTATCCATTGACAAGCTGGCTCATGAAGCCCTTCCTGGTCAATGGTGCCCTCACACAACAACAAGAGACATTCAACTTCAAAACAAGCAAAGCTAGGGTTGTGGTTAAATGCTTTTGGCAGGCTAAAAGGACGATGGCGCTGCCTACAAAAGCGGAATGACTGCAGTCTCGAGAGAGTGAAGTCCATGGTGCTCGCATGCTGTGTGCTTCACAACCTCTGTGAGATCCACGGTGAGGAGTATAGACCAGAGTGGAATGAAGACAACCCTTATCCACAGCCTGATACACCAACACCAGGTGCAGACACTGAAGCAGTTGGAGTGGGGGCTGCTTTGATGCATTACCTTGTGCCAACCAGATAATGTAACAGATGTTAATGAGTGTTTTTGTTCTTTCTTTGCTGATTAAAGATGTCTTCACCTATTTCCACTCAGTGTGCGCATTATTAAATATCTGTTTAGGAAGTTAAGGGGGGATTGTTTGAGACATGTGGTCATAGAAAAAAAATGTATAACAGCATTATAGCAGGCTAAAAATTTAATGAAAGAAGCTTAACAATTTTGACACATGGCAAAGGTTTATATTTTTTTGTTAGTGCAAAACTTAAAAAAAAATAAAAAATAAAAGTGACAAAACTAAATACACAATAAACAAAGTGTCAGCAAAAAACAAGTGTCACCTGTGCAAGAATAAGTAAAAAAATTTAAAAAAAAATAAAAAAAAAAATAAAAGTCTCACTTTATACAGGTGCGGGCGGGATATGAATATAGACATCACTGTGGCGCGTCAAGCCTTTCTGCAATTCTGTCCATTGTGCTCAAGACACCTTCCATAAAAGATCTATGATGACGGTCACCCTCAGCCAGATCTGCCCGTAGACCCGCCATCTCTTCTGGTATAGCCGCACACTCTTCTGACTCCGCTTCTTGCTGTGCATGGAAGATCTTGAGCATGCTATTGAAGCGTGCATCACTTGTCCATTGATGCTCTGCATCTGACACAAGCATCTCCTGCACAGTGGTCAGAAGAGTGTGTGTCCTTTTTCTCTTGCACAAAAAAAAAAAAAAAAAAAAAAAAAAAAAATGAGGGTGGAGAAGGATACTTAACATACAGCTACAGTAATACAATACTACGGCAGTACTCTGGAGCATGCATGTGCAATGCAATAAATAATTTTTTTTTTTTTTACCAGGTCTCGAGCAGCTGACTGTGCTGGCAGCTGGCTGTTGATGGCTGGTGGACGCTAATGGCAATGTGGTAGCCGTCTCTGGAATTGCCACTGCAGGAATAAATTTTGTTGAATAAAAAATAAGTTATAAAAATAAAGAAAGGATAGCTGACAGTCAATATAGAAATTTGTGGCTCCATGAGGTTTTTGCTACCATTCTAAGACAGCAGTAAGAGCCACGTACACAATATATCTTACAACTGCCACTTAACAGCTTAGATTGCACAGTTCCAAATGTAATAAGAACATAATACGATTGAATAATATGAATGTTTTATACCTGTTGTGGGCTGGCAGATGGTGGATGCATCAAGACATGGCTGGCTGATACTTGATGCAACATCTGTTTGAGGAATGTTCACTGTAGGGTTACAAACAAGTTTAAACAAACAACCCAACAACCATCTAATAATGCACTTCTTTCATTAAATGATATAGTCACGATTTTCATCGTCCAGGAGTGCTTACATTATAATTGAGGTCATATCTACTGGAGTAGAGCTTCAGAAAAATATTTAATCCAGGTGAAATGGCTGAACCAGCTATTACTAATCAGTCGTGTGTGGCTTTATCTGTTACCATTTTTGACAGTAAATAAGTGAATATGAACAGAAATGGGACGTTTTCAGTTGTTTTTTTTTTAACTCTGTTAAATCGAGCGCACAGATGTATGCGTTTTATAAGCTCTTTTGTTTACCTGAGCGATGGTGGGATGGCGTGCTGGTGTGCTGGCGGCTGCGGGAGCATCCAGGATGCTGTTAAGCTCCGTCTGAGTAAACATAAGAACCACATTACTATTTGACAATAACACTATCAATAATTTGACAAATGTCTACACAAAAGCAAAGCTTCTTCTCTTGTTTACTAACCTTCGAACTCCTCCGAGGTGGAACTGTTTTCACCACGGGTTATCAACTCCAGAAGCCCAGCGCACAAGTCCTTTGTTCCAGCGTTCCCCGAGTAGGCAGGTCGGTGGCCCAAGATTTGGTCTAATGTGTCGAACCACTTGCTTGTTTTTTGGTTCGCGCCACTCTGTTGTGGGCCTTGATTCTTTTATAGTCTTGTTTTAGTTTTTCATTTTCTCCCTACACTGCTTTGCATTGTGGAAGATCCCCGCTTTCTCCAGTTCTAAGCTTATTGCCGCGAAGATTTTAATATTCCGCTGCGAGCCTTCAAAACCTCGCTGGATGTCCTGGGTGGCGTAGATGGCCAACAGGGATTTGAATTCCTCGTCTGTCCATTTGTCGCTGGCTTTGTCCATTTTCTATTGTTGTCTGTAGTTGAAATCGCAGCAGGAACAGTGAATTTTAAAAATGCCAGGGTCTAAGGAAGCAGCAGAAGTAAATAAGCAGAACTCCGGTAAGGGGCGTAGCATGGAGCATTGTCCTGCATGAAAATCATGTTTTTCTTGAACGATGCTGACTTCTTCCTGTACCACTGCTTGAAGAAGGTGTCTTCCAGAAACTGGCAGTAGGACTGGGAGTTGAGCTTGACTCCATCCTCAACCCGAAAAGGTCCCACAAGCTCATCTTTGATGATACCAGCCCATACCAGTATCCCACCTCCACCTTGCTGGCGTCTGAGTTGAAGTGGGGCTCTCTGCCCTGTACTGATCCAGCCACGGGCCCATCCATCTGGCCCATCAAGACTCACTCTCATTTCATCAGTCCATAAAACCTTAGAAAAATCAGTCTTATGATATTTCTTGGTCCAGTCTTGACGTTTTATCTTGTGTGTCTTGTTCAGTGGTGGTCGTTTTTCAGCCTTCCTTACCTTGGCCATGTCCCTGAGTATTGCACACCTTGTGCTTCTTGGCACTCCAGTGATGTTGCAGCTCTGAAATATAGCAAAACTGGTGGCCAATGGCATCTTGGCAGCTTCACGCTTGATTTTCCTCAGTTCATGGGCAGTTATTTTGCGCCTTGTTTTTTCAACACGGTGCTTGCGACCCTGTTGACTATTTTGAATTAAACGCTTGATTGTTCGATGATCACGCCTCAAAAGCTTGGCAATTGTAAGAGTGCTGCATCCCTCTGCAAGACATCTCACTATTTTTGACTTTTCAGAGTCTGTCAAGTCTCTCTTCTGACCCATTTTGCCAAAGGAATGGAAGTTGCCTAATAATTATGCACACCTGATATAGGGTGTTCATGTCATTAGACCACACCCCTTCTCATTACAGAGATGCACATCACCTGATATGCTTAATTGGTAGTAGGCTTTCAAGCCTGTACCGGCTGGAGTAGAACAACATGCATAAAGAGGATGATGTGATCAAAATAATTATTTGCCTAATAATTCTGCGCACACTGTAGGAACTGAGGGCTTTGGTCCCTAGTTCCTATATGTCGGAATGAGCGAAAAAACGGCCTGGTTCCTGAAAAGGTTACAGGAACTGCAAAAGGTTCCTACAGTCAGAAAGGGGCTAATGTTACACAAGCATTTGTCCTATCATATCTTTTGATACAACTGTAAAAAATCAGTAACACAATCACCATCCACGTTGCACAAGCACCCCTTCCCTCATACGTCCCCATTCCCTCTGTGAGCAGACTACTACTGTCATTACAGATTGGTATACTTTAAATTGCACCATAATTCTGTTACCTAAACAAATGTTACCTAATACCCCTCCTTATTATTTATATGAATAACAGAAAATAAATATTCACTCAGATGGTAGATTACGTATCGTTTATTGAACACATGTTCCAAGATGAGGTAGGGATGACAGACGTGAAGTGTCAACGCTGTCCTTCTGATGCATCAGATGCCCACAGCCAGCAGATGGAGGTCTTTGACCTGGTCAAATGATTCAGAACAGCAAGCCATTTTCATGAATTTGGGTGAAAGTTGGCTCGATGATGCATGAGGCCTCGGTTTCACCATCCCTACTTATAGCCTTTACCTTTAACATGCTTGTCTATAATTTTCTTTCTAATCTCCTGAGACAACTCTTTCCTTTGCTTCCTCTGGTCCATGTTGAGTGTGGTACACACCGTGTCACCAAACAGCACAGTGACTACTTGTAGCCCTATATATAGGCCCACTGACTGATTACAAGATTGTAGACACCTATGATGCTAATTAGTGGACACAGCTTGGATTAATATGTTCCTTTGGTCACATTATTTTCAGTCTTTTCTAGGGGTACCGTCCAGGCCTGTTTCATGAATTTAATTTTTTAAAATAATTCTGTTGAAGCATGGTTGAAAAGCAATGTCTGACTTTCATTGGTTAAATTTCATAGAAATTTATTTATTATTACTTTTGTCTGATTAAAGCTATTTCTGTGACCATTGTGAGTTTCTCTTTCATTAACCGAAGGATACCAACAATTTTGTCCACGTGTGTATCAATATTTCTGACTAGATAAGAAACTACTTTAAAATTTACCTCAAACTGGTGTAGTGACACCTGTGATCCATGTGTCTAGAAAGACACTTCTGTCCTCTTCCTCCCATCACCCAGGGTTTCCAATCAGATTTCAGAGGTGGCTAGCGCTACCCTGGACAGCACTCTAGCTCGTAGAAAGCTCGTAGCTAGTAGCAAGCAAAATGTTTTGTTGAGGTACAATTAAAGGCTAGTTGGCTGGGTCAAAGGACACACACCTGGTCACAAAACCTGGTCTGTTGAAATAAAAGCTAGTTCTGTCAGGGCATTTATGCCGTCAGTGAAGACGCATGGGATACATGCACTAGATAAATAGCAGTTGGCACGCAATGCCTCTGTTGTTGTGTTTTCTGGTCTTAATAGGATGTGCCGCACACCTGGGTGTGTCAAGTTTCATTGCCCACTAGAGGTCTAGCGTGTGCCCTACATGATTTCTAGACGTATTTTCATCTGTACAGAGACAGTTTTCATACTACAAGGGAAAAGTTTTGTAATTTGTGTGGAAACATTGTGGTGTAAACAAGGCCTATAACAGATAAGATGGCTCATACCACACATCCATTTTCTGAAGTTTAGAGATTACAAATGTTGCTGTGTACAAACAGGAGACTGACAATGCATGTTAAGTCTTTTGGTCAGTCTTATTTATGCACATACGCAAGCATTATTGCCATAACGCTGCATATACTGTATCATATCTCCTGACTGATCAAATGAGATCAGTTTTACATTTTGAGTGAGTTTATGCATCATATACAGATAAATTGCACAGCTCAGTTTTCTATTTCTATTCTTATTTTTTTTTTTCTTTTTTTTTTTTCATTTCATTGCTTTACACTCAGGCTACTTTATTATCCATTTCATCCTTGAAATGGAAATTTGTCTTTCGCTCTGGTAAAAGACATCTATACAATACACACTAGATAAAACATCTTTACTGTCAGGATTAACTTATATAATCTATAATGTAGCCTGCAAAAGACAAGCATTTTATTTTATTCAATTTATGTTTAAAGGTTTAAGAGTAACCTTCAAGGATTTTTGATTGGACAGAACAGAAAAGTTATTCTTCTGGTCATAGAACTACCTCTCTGTGCTTCACCTTCCAACCACCTAGGTATCCAAAATAATAATCAAAACAATCTGCAGTTAAAAGAAAACATAATAAAGTTGCATGGATTTGTTTTAAATTCATTAGTAAGATTTTGTCCATTCAGAAGCTAAAATAGCAGTGTCATCTACATACACATAACTTTAATCATTTCATTTTCAATCAACAAAGATACTAAACTGTGAGAATGAAGAAGAAAAAAAAAGGAACAGAAGTAAGCTCCTGCATCCCAAATGTGAGACGTGACATACCTTTCTTTATTTATTTTTCATAAATGAAGTTACAGTATTAATATTTTGCAGTTACAGAAACAGGAACTGTTGGTGTTTTGGTTACATAGGCTGTGCACGTGCACACATTTCTGCTGCGTGTGCGTGAACAGCCTGCCTCACCCTCTTATTGTTGTATGAGCTGATGAAGCACTGACATGCCGGGCAGACAACTAATCATGTCAGCCCAGAAACTCAATGACAGACACCCAGCTGTCACACTCTAATGACTATTAAAAGAATCGATGCTGAATATTGTTTGTCTGTCTTGGAAATATATGAGATGCCATGTGGTAATTTCCTTTTCAAAATTCTTTTTTTGGCAGCTGCTGGGTAAATGCAGTCTGACAATAAAATTGATAATGAGTGTGATAAAGAAAACTGCCACAGCTCTAATGATGAATTAACTATTTAGGACTGAGTTTTGGCACTCACTTGTTGTTCTGACACAGTGTTATTAGTTTGCAAGTAATGTTTTTTAGAAAAACAAACAAACAAAAAAAAAAAACTAACTTTATTCTCTCCTCCTCAATGTGTTGTTTGGTATTCCAGGGTCATGTTGTGTTTCCCCAAGATGATTTATGAATGTTCTTTGAAAGTACTCTATTTTGCCCTTGTCATGTTTTGTGGTCCACTGAAATGGGCCAGTTCTGATATCCATGATGTTGTTTAAAAGTTAGCTGAAAATACAACTTCAGTGACAAGCTACCTCCTCCCAATAATGCTGATGCTCCACAAATAATGGCAATATTGATAGATGTTAGCCATAAAGTATTAATAAAGTAATTACTTTAGGTCATTTGTATCAACATATGTTGATGCACAAAGAATGAACTGCAGACTTGCTGCAGTACCTAATTATGCCACTAGGTGAAGCTTCTCACCATCTATATAGATGCAGTGAGCGTTGCGATTGCTAAAAACCCAGAAGAATTTCATAAATTGTGAAATTGGCAAACCCTCTGAGGGAAGAAAAATTCTCAAAGATTTTTCTTAATAAATCCCTTTCTATCAGTAATCTGGTTTTTGCATCTGTTCATGGGTCCTGCCTCAAGTACCAAGCCACAAGAGTACAAGTACGAACAAACACTTTGTCTTTGCATACATATCTAGAATGATTAGAAAATATGGATCTCTGTAGCCCATTTCAGTCTAGTTGAGTCTATGCACTAAGGAGTTAATCAACTAACTGCATTAGGTGCTTTATTCCAGGTTTGAAGTTTTGTTTTAAAATGATTTTGGTCAGGCTAATACATTTTGTACAATTTGTAAGTGGACTAATCATCCAAGACAGCAGTTTTCTCCATAATGAAGAAGCAGCAGTAAATACATGCTTGAGCCTACACTCATTTTGATTTTTCAGTGCAGAAATAATAATTAAGTATAAATTAGTTGTAGAAATCCCTTTGCAAACATGTAGAGGATCTGACTCCATAATGTACCACACAGTATTATGGAATTCAATACAAAAACGATTATCTCTTGACCTCAATCAACATCACTTTAGTGCTTCACAATGAACATTTTCCCAGCTTTTCTTTGGAACTGAATGGCTTTGATTACCCAGGTCCTGATGACATTGTACTCCCCTTGTTATTGATGTCCCCATCAGACTGCAAGTCCTCTGAACTTGTTTCATCTCATCTTGATCTCTAATGCTGGTTATGTGATGTCCTGTTGACAACTCAATGGCAGCGCCTGCAAGGGGCCCTGGGACAAGAGAACAAAAAGGGAATACACACACACATATATATATATATATATATATATATATATATATATATATATGTATATATATATATATATATATATATATATATATATATATGTATATATATATATATATATATATACATATATCTGTGTGTTCCTCTTTGTCCTACTTTTCAGGATATCATCCTACTTTCTTCAGTGTTCAGGAGGTTCCTCTAAGTGGGTTCTGTATAGTGTTGTCAAAAAAAATCGATTCTCGGATAATGATTAATTCTAAAATTTAGTATCTAGCTAGATATCAATTAGAACAGGTATCAATACTTAATGCCAAGTTAGCCTTTACTGGTTCATGAAAAAAACCAGCCGCCTTTACCCATTTTAAACAGGCACTGCAGCGGGCAACCCTGCCCCTACCGCATCTCCCTGGAGGACTTTTGTTTATAATTTATAGTGTTGCCAACTTAGCAACTTGTCACTATAATTAGCAAGTTTTAAACCTCTCTAATGACTCTATATATATATATATATATATATATATATATATATATATATAAAGAGAGAGAGAGAGAGAGAGGGAGAGCTACAAAATGAAGATGTCTCACACAAAGTATATTTTAAATTTTTATTTTTATTTTTAAAAAACAATAAGCAAGTGTGTGATACCTGTATGTAGTGTTTCAGAAAGTTTTTTTTTATTATTATTCAAACTTTACCTGTCACATATAATAACATTAAATAATTTAAATTATTTACTTTAGATAATCAAATATAATCACAGTGGGGGAATCAAGTTTCAGTGGGTTTTTTCCTGAGCAGGAGAAATCACCATCAGTGTGTGAACTTTGTCATATCTTGAACAAATACAAGATATTTGCAGTAAATCAGCCATCTAGAACCAGAATAAAATCACCAAGCCTAAAGAACATAAAAAGGGGCTTGTGAGATGGGGTTAATGTACATATTACTTTTTACTTGTACATGGACTTCAAAGTGTTGAGCTACTTTGCCTTAATTTCCTCTTTTACTCTAAGCAATTTAATTATTTTTCATTATAATAATATTTAGAGCTGGAAGGAGGTATTAAGTCATTATAAAATACTCACCCCCAAGGTAATCTTGGTAAAACACCTCTATGAGACATCATGACTCCAAGGTCAAAGTACATAATCCTGTTCTTTATGCTGCCACTTGAGGCCAATAACATGTGAGCAAAAACCTTGTTAGTCTGAGAGCGTTTTTGCTTTTCAACTCATAAAACCCACAGAGCTGTATTACGTGTCACATTTTAATAAAATTCTTCGATAACACACATGAGCTGCATATCTGGCTTCAAGTGAGGCAGTGAGTGATGACTGACGAGATTTGATATTAGCTCAGCATGACAAATTATTACACCCACCTTGTCAGTTTAAAGGAGACATAACTCCATATGGCCTCCAACAAGAATTCATTTTCAGTTCAGCTGTGTCTGCTCCTTCACATTATAACAATCCCAAAGTTAGGTTAAACTTTCCAGCTGCTTAAGGTAACGTATGGAAACCACATGTTGTACATCACCTCATCCGAATCACAGCCAGTTTAAAGCAGAAGAAGGGCTGCCTTCTGCTACTCTGGGGTGCTTTGTTTTTCCTTTTTTTTTTTTTTTTTTTTTTTTTTTTTAGCCTTAATGAGAATGGACAAAGGAGTGAATGTGTGTGTGCTTGCAGGCTCAACAGCTGGTAACACAAAGTGTGGCTGCTCAGTTAGGTTGGCAGCCTCAATGCTGCCTCAGTAACAAGCCTAGAATAATGAGCCACTTCATCCCCTTTTCTCACAAAAAGTGAGAGTTAGCACTCTTGTCCCCACCACCCAGGGAAATATAAAAGTCCCTCCGCAGCTGTCTTACATTCACTCTTGGTAAATAAGTATTTATAGATATGTCATTGTTCTCTCTCTCTCTCTCTCTCTCTCTCTCTCTATACATACACACACGCACACACACACACACACACACACATATATATATATATATATATTAATCGCATCGTTACGCACAAAATGTCTCTTTCCTTTAAAAAAAGGCCAACATCTATAAAAAGAAATGCAGTAAGTTTTGGTTTACAAACACTACATCAGGGGTCTCCAACCTGCAACTCTGGAGCTGCAAGTGTCTCTCTGGATCTTCCACAATGCCTCTAAATATGTGGCTAAAATATTTTTTTAAATCTATCTTTACTGTCATTAGGTTGGAAACCATGGACTTTTCTTTCCTTTCTTTTACATCATTTTCCACAAATATCTACATTTCTTAGCAGAAAGTTTGTCTATCCTCTTTTTTTTATAAAGGTTTTATGTTTTTCTTTATTTTAAAACCTTAAAAATGGAAATAAAAATGTGGTTCTTCAAAAATAACAAACATCCTATGGTGGCTCTTCATTAAAAAATATATTAACTTGCCTTTTTGAAAAGGCTGGTAACATTTGTGTCTCTAAAGTAGTTTTATTTAGCGGGCTGAGGGAAAAATGGCTCTTTGGATTGGAAAGGTTGCAGACCCCTGCACTAAACACATAAACAGGTTTAGCAGCAATTTTCAGATAAAATATTTCTTCATATATATTTATAAAATCAAATATTTATGACAAAGAAGGATGAAATGTTCAGGATTTACTAACTAAAAAGTAAAATGTTAGCAGGATGAATTTAAAGCTGTGAAGCTGCTTCCTTCTAAACACAGAAGGAACAATATGTGATGAATATCAGCATCAGGTGAACAGACAGAAAGCAGGATTAGAATCTTACAGCTTCTAGATGGTGAGGAGAGAGAAATATTCACAATATGCACAATAACTTCCATCCATGCACCTTCTGTGCTTCATTATCCAGGTTTCTGGCCTATAATTTATCTAAACTTTCATTTTCAGCCTCCGCTACCGGGAGTCAAGGGGTTAACATCTCGTGCCGGGTGTAACGTCAGGTCTGTAGATGTAAATCTCTAAGTGTGGTATCCACAGAAAGTCCAGAATCTCAGCTACCAGCTCAGTAAAACCATTTCTGTCACCAACAAACACAGTTAAGACAACAAATTATTTAAAGAGCAGCTACACAATGTCCGAAAAAATATGTAAACACAAATTATGTCTCCCCGTGTCCACCCCACAGCATGAACATGAACTAACGACTCCTCTACTGAAAGCTCACATCTCACAGATTCCACAGCTGGAAGTTTCATCTCGCTATGACCAAGATTCACCGAACCAGAGGCAGAAGAAGACCCGATTTATGCTTCACGTTTGTAAAAGTCAGAAAGCATATCTTACCTTTGCTGTCTTGCATAAATTAAAACCGCATTTATTAAAAAAAAATAATAATAAAAAAGTTTCCCGTCCAAAAATTATGATGTTCTGTCCATCTGCATGTATTTTGACAAAGAGAAACGTTGGTTCTTTTTTTCTTCTTCCTGTTCCAGACAGAAAACATCTCTTTATTTTAATAAACCCGCTCTCTCCCGACCACGTCAGACGCACCGCTGCAGCAGGGAAGGGAGACATGGACGCCATGTTTCTGTCATCAAAGCCAGCGGCCAGAAAAAAAAAAAAAAAAGAATTAACGGCGTTAATTTTTTTAACGCGCGATTTATTTATTAATTTATTTTTTCTTTACTGAATCAGCCATGGTTCATTCAGAACAGCCAGTGTGTTTACATCTGCTTGCTAGTGTGTGATGCTGTTTGTAAAGGAATATTCAGCTGAAACGCCACGAAGTCTACCAGAAGAAAAACTTGCATAGTTGGGGTTTTCATGATTCTGCTGGGCAGCAACGCCACCAAAAATGTACATAATTGATGTCCCTGTGCCATCAAATGATTTAGGAATACAGAATTTTAAGGTTGGAAAGTTGCGTAGTATGTCAGTACCGACAGCACAAGGAATAATTTGAAAAGTTAAGCACAAGGCACGTATGTGGGTACTTTTACAGAAGTACGACAGTGGGAATCCACTACAAGCACAATCCAACAAGCAACTGAACCAGTCTGACTGGCCACCACTCAGGAAAAGTATGAAAAGTGCTGGAATTTTTGCAAGAAAGGCCATCAAATTTTCTGAAACGTCTCCACGGAGTCCTGGGGTGACTGCCTATTTATTTTAAAGTTTAAACAGGACATGATGTTCTCTTTCCACTTGAGGACAGGACTGGCCAGGAAGATGGCAAAGGACACAGCGTGCTGGGGTCAACTGTCCGTTCTCTCCAAGAATGCTAAACAGGGTGAGCAGAGGGTCTGGGTCTAATTGAACCTTAAAAATCTGAGAGACGAAGAGGTAAGAGCCGTCAGCTGGCAAAGACTGACCCAAGAACTCTTACCATAGTTTTCTGAGCTTAACTGTCGATGTATACTTGAAGTTTATTATTTTACTAAAAATAGTTTAGATAAATTATTTGTGTGATGGATTCAAGGAGAAGGTGGTGTCCACAATTGTGGTGCCAGATAGTGAAAATAAACTGAAAGACTGACAGAGTAAGTGGCTTGAAAATATCAAAAGAAATCTGACCTCGAAAGAGTAAAATTTTCCTTTACCTTCTTTTTTTATGTGGACTTTATTGCTTCTTGAAGAGACACACCTTGGCTATTTGCTGTCTATTTTCTATAACCAATGCACTTTGGCAGCAACACAAAAGCGGAAATTGTGTGTGTTGCACGTATTCAAACACATTTCCATTATATTAACTCGTAATTTTTCAATCGCTCAGTGCTTTGTTCTCCGCTGATATAATGCTGTAGGTTGCCCATCTATTTTGTGGAACTCTGTGGAAATTATAACATACACTTGGCCAAACCTGTGAAATACTTTAAGCTGCAGTTTAATATTATCTCCCTGAAATGAAACACATGCACTGCTTTGTAGTCACTAATGAGAAATAACTGACATAAACCTTCAGATTTCAAGGTAGCCTTATTCATATGTCTAAAAGTGATAATCAGGCTTCCATGAAGACTGAAATGTGCTTTGCTGGGTGCCGTTGTTACTCCTGTTCACCAAGGAGGGTTACTACCAAAGATGTTTGCTATGGGAGTGGAAGAGCGTAACATTTATAGTGGCCAATTATGCCAAAACATATGTGAGAGATAAGATGAAGCTAAGTGATGACCAAATTACTGTAGGAGATTCAGTGTGGAGGCATTTTGGGGATGTTTTTTAATGGTTGCTATGAACTGGAGAAAAGGGTCTACAAGCAAAGAACATTTTTATGTTAAACTGGATATTTGACTGTTTTTTTTTTTTTTTTTGTAAATGTACTTAAAAACTGAAATGAACTAATCCTCTAAGATCCCATGCATTTACTGTTTCCTTTTAATTAAGAGTGCTGTGAGAGGCAAAGCGGTTTTGTTACACTGTGATGAACATGGAAGATGGTTGAGGTGTGCTGCACAGGAGAAAATGTGAAATTAACATGCTGTCTCTCTAAGCCTTAAAATTCCTTAAGCCTCCTTTTGCCCCAAAAAAACAAAAACAAAAAACAAAAAAAAAAAAATAATAATAATAATAATACAAAATCCAGAAAAGCATCACATCTATCTACATTTAGCATGGTTGACAATATAATTACTCATGAATCTGAGCCAGATGATTAGCATACAACCCTAAGCTGAAGTGCAGCAGTCCAACGGTTATGGTGTTGTGAAATGGCGATCTATGAGAGCAAGCTGCAGCCTCTTGAATGAGGATTTTACCGTATGGTGAGGGACTGTGTGGAGCACCCTTGAGGAAAGTATTTAACCTTTAACTGCCTCCCTTAATGTCACTCTGTCCCAGATAAGAGCCTCAGCAAAACGGAGACAAGGAGGGCAAAATACTGTGGAGCAATGATGCCCCCACATGGTGATACTGGGGTAAAAGAAAATACAGTCATAACATCAGTTTTGTTTGGTATTAAACTACCAAATATCAAGGCACATTTAAGGGTTCTTTGAAGTGGATGCAGTGTTTGATTGTTTTTAATGAGCTATAGGGAGGAGTTCCAAACTATAATTGACAGCAACATTATCTGTAAAATGATTTATCACCTTTTTAATGGTCTCTTAACCTCCTCTGCATTCCTGCACTGGACCCAGTTTTTTATTCAGACGAGATGATAAACAGTCTCAGGCTGCTCTTATACCTGAAGCAGCGTTTGACCTGTGTTTAAGAATTGTTGGAACAGTTTTAGTAGCAGCATTATCATCGACTCATTTATGTAAAAGCTGTCATTTTCTCTTTAATTAAGTGTTTTTTATAGTGTGTTTTTTAAATCTTACTCTGACCTGGTGATCATTATCATATTTTCAATATGGAGCTTTGGTTGTTCAGTTTGGCCTACAGATATTAAGCTGTTAGTACTTGAATTTGAGGATATTTTATCTTGATATTTAAATAAATATATATTCTCAGGCTTAAGAGGATTACATACATCATAACCACTACTACATTCCAGTGTAAGCTTACATCATTTAAGCCCTACAGCCTAGGGGTAGCAAATTTTAAAGGCCTTAAGGTTCAGAGGATTTGTTTGTGTTTTACTTTTAGTTTCATGTTAAATCTTGTTTAATCTTGTTTTATTTGTAAGTCAAGTTGTGTTCCATTTAACTTAAAAGTCGGATGTAGGAGCTGGGGATAACATCACACGACAAATTATTTTGCTTGTGCAAGTCAGGAAACCAGTGTTTGATCCTTGTTTGCTTGTTTGTATGAGCTCTGATGAGGAATCTTTCAGTTCTGTTCTGTCTCTGCTTTCTTTAATTATAACAATGTCAAAGTTCAGGATGAGCTTTCCAGTTGCTCAGTTGCAGTGATAAACAGTTTGCTGCTGAGCATCATTTTCTAAAGCGCAGACGAGCTATGTTAGATTTGAACACCAGTGCCGGTAAGGTAGAAGGATGTTCCTGTGTTTTTTAACTATTGGGAACTCTGCGATATTTAGTTCAGCTTTATTTGTATAGAGACAGTTGACAACAGTTATCTTAAACACTTTTATGGACACAATCCAGTTCAGTCCAATTCAGCATAGTCCAACTATAACCAAATTTACAACAAATCCCTTACATAATCCTCATTAGAATTTATAATAACTGAGTTATTATGAGGCAAACCATAAAATATTTTCCTCTCTAAGGAAACCAACAGATTGCATTGAATCTTTGTTTTAATTTAGTGTCCTATACCTGAACATACAGAGGTCAGCAGGTAACAGTGGAGAGGAAAAAACAGGAAAGATAATCCTCCAGCAGAACTAGGCTTAGGAAGATCGGACATCTGCCTTGACCACATGAGGGTTGAGAGGACCGGACAGCAAGGCCAGTAGCACCATAACTTTAAGCGATACCAGATGTGGAATAAAAAGGGAGGTACAAAATAATGACAACAATAATGTTATATGTTCAGGCCGCATCTTGAGATGTCCTTGAGCAGTCTGAACATATAGCAGCAAAACTAAAGGGATGGCTAAGGGTCACTTAAGTCAGCCCTATCTTAAAAAGGGTAAGAGGGTGTCTGCTTCCTGAACCCAAAGTGAGCTGGTTCCATAAGAGAGGGGCCTGATAATCAAAGGTTTTACCACTCTACTTTTAGAAACACTAAGAAATTACTTCTGACTTCAAAACAAAGCTTTTATAACTTTCACTGCACTTATTACAATATATTTTGTTAATCGCTTGCCCTCATTTTCTGGAAAAATAAAATTAAAAAATGAAAATCTGCCTGACTTGGACAGCTTGTCTGTTTGATCCCAGTTAAGTTATATAAAAAATATACAACATTACCTCCAAACAACCCAAATTGATTCTTGAGTAAATGTCTTTTCTAAATATGCCTGCGATGTTTAATTTAATTTTAAACTGCTACAGTTTAAGGAGATTAGGACTTCTTCTCATTTGAATGTGAAATGAGTTTTAAATGCCCAAGGTTCATGAGCTGATAAAAGACCATGAAAAATCTCACTGCATATGAAATAAGACTCAGACTCTTCGACATAGTTGCAGTGTTTTATCATATTTGACCTCCTCCTTGAAATGGATGAGAAATGGCAGAGCAGAACTCTGACTGGACATCATAAACTGTGTAAACTAATATCTATGGCCTCTGTATACTGAACTTATTAGGAAGAGGTATGCTTATACAACCATACCCTTCTTTTTACATGAGTGAATATGTAAAAAAAAAACACTGACCTGCTCCTTGCTTTGTGCCTGTGCTAATGCAAGTAAATGATAACAAGTAAGAAAAAAGCGTTTTTCCAACATCCAACTTATTATAGACTGTACATACATTGACCTTTAGTCAGTAGTATATAGTGAGATCCCCCACATTCTGCAGCTTATTTCACACCAGGGTTAATAGTCCCTGCATACAAACACTCTTCTGAAGCAGATTTGATTTATTATGGCAGTGCCAGAAGGGATGCTGCTGTTCAGGGCAAAAAGGCCTATTGCAGCTTTCAGTGGCAGCCACATTAATATCAAAACCCTTTCCAATAAACCTGATGGAGGACTTTAATTCTGCATGCAAGCTGAACATTTGGATGCCAGGTAGGGTGCCAAACAAACACATCAATGTGACATCTCCAACAAAACCTGGGCAAACTGTTTTCTTTTTTTATTTAACCAAACAAGGCCGAATTTCTCTTTCAATTAACGTTATCTTACTGAGAGCTTCTGCAATGCTCTGAATTAAAAAACTTAAGTGAAACTGTATTTTACTTCAGTGCCAGCAAAAACATATTGTGGATTGCTCATAAGCTCCAGTCTTAACTTTCATTTGGCAAAAACATCTGTTAAATCCTTGTCAGTTTTACACAGTGATTATCTAGTAATACTTGTCTTAAATGTCTTAAATTATATGTGAAATCCACTATTTTAACCAATATTGTAGCAAGAATATTTTTTTCAGTCCTTACTTACTGTGGACCAAAATTACTACTATGACCTATAGCTTAACCATGCATCCATTCATCCATTTTCTATGTTGGTTAACCAGTTTAGGTTGAAGTGGAGCTGGAGCCTATCCTAGCATTTAGCAGATGAGAAGCAAGGTAAACCCTGGACAGGTCAGCAGCCTATCACAGTAACTAGTTTGACAACAAGATTAATATTAGACGTAGGCCTATGTTTTAGACCAAGGCTACTCAATTCGGTCCTATGAGGCCCACAGTCCTGCAGGTTTTCAATGTGTCCCTGCTCCAACACACTTGACTCAAATTAACAAGTCAATGTGTAGAACTTCATAGGCTGTTGGATCTATTTTAATTTGAGTCAGGTGTGTTGGAGCAGGGACCTGCAGGACTGTGGCCCTCATGGGAACAATTGAATAGTCCTGTTTTAGACTATGGTGGTAAATGCTGTCAAATCATTTAAAATTTAATACAATAAAATGTTGACTTTGTGGTCAAATTGAACTCAACAAAATAATTTGAAGACATTAAATACAGTAAACAGCGTGATCCAAGTTCAATACTTATTCTCCAATTACCATCCTAAATGGTTTCCCAAAAAATAGATGGCGCTGTCTCAAAAAACAAGATGTCCAGAACCAAGAGTCTGAAACTGCAATTCTCCTGGTCTGAAGACACATGCATCTTCAGTGGGGGATACTTAAAAGAATAAGCCTGATGTTTAAACAACACAAAAACCATGTGCAGAGCAAGGTCAGCCATGACCTAAAGCTTGATATGCTATATTGATTTATCTCTGTCAAGCTCTGTTATTGATAAAAACAAAAAAATTCTGACAAAGTTTCAACATGAGATGATTTTGAAAAGAGAAAGTGAAAAAAAATCATTAACATGATGTGTTTGCACTGTGTGACAGATTTCTTTATTATTATGAGTTCCAAATTTTCAACACATGCAACCATCCTGCTGCCTGAAGTATTTACTTGAGCAACAAATGTGTATCTAACCACTGCTGACATTAAAATACAACAAATCCTCCAGCTGTTTACCTCAGAGTCCAGCTGTTTCAAGTAAATCACTCTTTGTTTTTAACACAAAAACAAATTAAACTATATATTTAAGCCCTGTTTTAAGTATCTAGAAACCTCTGTCACACTTCTGCAAATTACCAGTACATGAACTGTGCAAAAATAACTTACCTCACATCCTCAGCAGCATCCGATAATTTGCTGACTTGCAGAGAAAATGTTTGTGGTAGGACCAAAGTAAGAAGCATCACGGAAAGTGTTTTAAGCGAGAAAGCACAGGAAGTCAACTAAAACATTTACAACCCATCTCGTTTTTTTGTATAGCATCTGACACATGACAAAAAGAAGTGAAAATGTTATCTAACTACCTCTGCTTTTCTACAGTCAAGAGAATTCAAGCAAGCTTGTGGCACATGGATAAGGATGACAGCCTGGCAAGTGACACACATCAGTGGAAATTTGATGACACTGATAAAAACAGACATGAAATGTTTCTGCATGTTTGGTCGGTGAGATGTTCGCAAAAATCTTTGGTAAACAGAAACAGGAACAGTGTGGCTGTAAATGTAATGTAATCCCTAAATACCAAGAAAGATTTGTGATGTGACATGACTCAGGGTCATACTTGTTTTGATGTGGCAAATCTATCTCTTCTCCCCTCAGAGGATGGTCACGTCATATTCATGGAGGATATTTGTTTTGATGTAGCAACTCTCTCTCCTACATCCTTGGTGTGCATGTGTGTAACAGCATTTATTCTAACATTTGTTCTTTTTACCTTACTGAGCTCTTCGGGTGACATTGACAGAAAAAAAAAATTACTCATGGCCATTTGTTACTAATGCAAGGTAACAAGATAACTAAGTCATGGCCAGAAATTACTAATGTGAGGGAACGAGATTATTAACTTGTGGTAACAAGTTAACAAACCCCAAAAAACTAAAACAAATTAAATATAGGAGAAACAGAACAGGCTAAAATAGACAGAAACATACAGTGAAATACACACAGTCGGGTAATTAGATATCAATGGGAAATACATCATTGTAATTATCATCACCGTACTTGTCATCACCATCATCATCATCACCATCCCCGTCAATGTACATGTGCAAGAAAATTTATTAAAAAAAAAAATATCTCTACCTTTATTAAAAACTATGGCAAATAAGAAAATTTTGAGTCTAGATTTAAAAGAGTTAAGGTTTTGAGTAGACTTCTCGGTTTCTGGCAGTTTGTTCCAAATATTAGCATAAAAACTAAATGTTGATTCTCCTTCTTCAGTTGGGACGGAAAGCAAACTTGACCCGGATTATGTTAGATATTTCAACACGGCTTCAGTAGATCAGATATATATATATTTTGAACCATTCAGTGACTTCTATACCAGCTGTAAACTTTTTAAATCAATTCTTTGTCTCACAGGAAGCCACTGTAAAGACCTGAGAATCAGAGTGATATGATACCTTTTTTCTTTTTTTTGTTCTCCTATGACTCAGACAGCAGCATTCTGAATTAGTTGAAGTTGTCTAAGTGATTTTTCAGAGAGATCTGTAAAAACTTCATTACAATAGTCAAGATGGACTCTTGGGGAACTCTGCAGGTCATCTTTGTCTGAGTAGCTCTATAGTTACCCATTAATAATAACTAGTCCCTGTCTTTTAAGTGGGATTCAAGCCAGTTCAGAATTTCAACACACAGAACTGAGATCTAACAGCACCAAAACTGAACTTCTTCCACTATTTGTGTTTAGATGGACATCATTCAAGATATTTGACAAGGGTAATTGTCAGTGCCAAGAATCTGTAAAGGTAAACAGCTTTTTCTGTTACTTTACTTTAAAATTAGAGGTTTGTGATTGGCTTGTAATTGTTCATTATTGACATGTTCAAATTGCTCTTTTTCAGCATTTGTGGTGGTGGTGTCACTACAGGTGTTGAGTATTTGGGGTCAGATGACGTGCACCTGAAATCACTTTTAAAGGTCCCATATTATACATTTTTTCATATGGGTGTCAGAAGTCCAACAACAATTTTTTCTAAGCGTATTACCCAAAATTCAGCCTTGGTCCTTAATTTCAGCCATTTCAAATGTGGCTCCAGAGAGCTCTAATGAGAACATGCTGTTTTTGTGTCTGAACCTTTAAATGTTCATGAGTGGCGCCTGTCCACGCCCCTCTCTTTGCTCTTGGCTCAACTAGCTGGGGGGAGGGGGGGTTGTGGTGATTTCCTCTGTGAGGTCACAAAAGGAAAGATCTTAGACTCACATTCGTTTAAAAAAATGGGGCAAGCAAGTGAAAGAGGTGACAGAATTTTCTCATTAGGCCTCATACACAGGCTATGAGGACATATGACTGTTGAAAAACCTTTAGAAAGTGAATTTTGCATAATGTGGGACCTTTAAATAAGGTGATAGAAGAATAGGAGGTGATAGGGAGAATTTCAAGAGAACTGAATGATGACTTTAACTCTTGCATGATATCTTCCAAAGTTTTCTAACTAATGAGGTCTAGACATGCTGTCTCAGTTGATGTTTGGAAGATGTAAACATAGCCCAGGTCCTGGACTTATAGGTGGATGCTAACAACTTGACAAACTGCATCAGTTTTACCTTTAAAAGAAACTATGCAAATTCATGACAGGCTTTTGTGGATAGAAGTTCGGGAGCAACTGGGACACGGGGGTTTGTCAGCCGATCAACGTTAACAGTTAAGACAAGTGCCATTTTGCTGTGTTTGGTAATAATACTGGAGAAAAGAGACTGTCTTGATTTTTATTTTAATACTAACTTAAAAATATGAAGCCTCTCACAGATTTCACTGTGGGTGTCAAATCAGTTTCCCCCACCTGCGTTCAGCTTTTCAACACTCCTTTTTTGCTGCATGAACCATTATGGAATTTCTCCAATGAGCTCTTTTCTCCCTTGAGACTGTCTTTACCTTGATGGAGCAATAACATCTGTAAATTTTTAAGTGAACTCATCTACAAAGCACATTGACTGTTCCAGAAGTGGAGGCAAGCGGAGACAGTCTGAGGAAATAGTTCCCTGGTAATTTCATTGATGTATCACTTACTAATTACCTCAGTTTTAGCATATTTGTGCAATGAAACCTTAAAAAAAACAGACATGGTCAGAAAGCCACATCATTTACTGAGATCATAGAAATGTTAAAACCCTTTGAGTTTATTAAATCAAGTGCATGTCCCTTGTTGTGCGTTGGGTCAACTCAGTTATCCAGAATATTGCACAATTCAGAGTTTTGAACCAGGGATAGGTCTACGCGGATGTTAATGTCACCAATGATTACCAGATAGTCAGATTCAGTGCAGATTTTGGACAATAATTCAGTAAATTCATGAAAGAATATTGTATTGTACTTATGTGGTCTTTAAATGTTTAAAAATATGACCTGAGAGAAAACAGTAACCCTGACAGCAACCAAAGGAAATATTTTCTCCGTAGGACATATGTTTACACTGGAGAGAATCATTAAATAAAATGGCAAACCCGTCTCTCTCTCATTGTGAACAAAGCTGAAGTTTGGAGTGGCTTATTCACTGAGAACAGTTGTGCTGGTATCATTATCTAATAAAGTGAAAAACATGAAATCAAGCTTATGCCCAATTATAACATTGCTGATTAAAAATTATTCATCTGCCAATGGCCTAATCTTTAATAAAGCTAAATTAAGAATGTTACAAGTATTATATACCTTATCAAGACTATTTGTAACACCAATGTACATAACATTTGGCTAAAAGGAAATTTAAGCTAAGATGGATACGTTCATGCAGTACTCGACTGGAGTGTGCTGATCTTTTCCCGTTACTGATCAGTACAGGAATTGAGAAAAAACTCCTTCCACTGGTGGATTTGATTAAGGTAACAAAGCCACACGGCCCAAACATATTACACTGAACAACTGCCCACAAGATAGTTTTGGTGCACAGAGCAGAGCATTTCAATCTTTTTTATGGCAATAATTAGGATGAAGGCAGCCCTGATAATTTTGGAGTTTATAAGGAGTAAAAAAAGAATAAAGAGTTTGATCCTTTTCTACATTTCCATTTTGTCAGATTTTACTGTGAGATTTAAATTTTCTCTTGGGTTATTCTACTGTATTCTACTTAAAAGTAAAACCACAGAGCAAAATCTTATCTTTGTTGAATCATAGAGGTAGTTGGTGGAATTAACTTTCTTTAGACCAAACAAACTGCTCATGGTGTGTTACCTCATACATAACCTGTGCATGCATGACTTCCTCCCACTGTCAAAAAATGCTTGTTAATTGTCGACTCTATATTGACCGTAAGAGTACGCGACTAACCCCAAATAGGATGTAGCAGCTATAGAAAATGGTGTGAAAATTGTGTTTAAAGACTGAAGAGGCAATTTCTCACTTTGACAATGCATCCACGTGTCATGTATTAATCCTCCAAAAAAAAACAATAAAACAAAATGGTCCATGGTGTAAAGAACCTAGAAGCATCACGAGAAGCACCTGAGTGTTACAGTGTGACAGTGTATTCAAGATCGGGAAGTGTAACGCAACATATTTATCATAAACATGAAACAGTACATGAGTACAGGAACATGAGGCAATATAACTGTATGGTGAATTATGTTGCTTGAGTCCACTACAATGGAAAGATGAATAGCGCTGCAAGTTATCTAATGAAAGTGGAATTATTTACAATATGTGGCTGCTCTTTTGAAACATTTAGCATTTCTGTCATTGTACCCAGAAGTCAGCAAGAGCATTGACTGGTCATGGTAACTTCCCCCATACCCCACACAGCTTTGTGTCTAAAACAGTGTTTCTCAATCCAGGTCCTCAGGACCCACTACCCTGCATGTCTTAGATGTGTTCCTACTCCAACACACTTGATTCAGATTAATGAACTTCCTCATCAAGTTCTTTGCAAGCCTGTAAACGAGCCATTCATTTCGTTCAGGTGTGTTAAAGTAGGGTTACATTTAAAATTTGCAGGGCAGTGGGCCCTGAGGACCAGGACTGAGAAATACTGGTCTAATATAACATTACATTAACTGGAGATCATTAAAATAACTGCTCTTTAATGTTGCTTTTAACTCATCATCATCATGAGTTCACCACTGGCTGATAGAAGCAACTTTGTATGTCATCTCATGAGGCCTAAGCCCCCCTGTCTTAAAATCCTAGAGACGTCCCTGGTTATGTTTCAACCTGTGTTTCAAACATTTTTTATCAGAAATTATATAATTATTATAGGGTTTTTGTATTTCAGACACATGGACCAGAAACCAAACAATGTACTGGCTATGTATTTCACTACCTAAAACAATGCTGAGGCCACATTCCCAAACACAAAAACTACTGGTTCACTATTAAATATGCTTGTGCATGTCATGTATCCATTAGATGGTGTATTAGCCTCATGACTTTGAAGAAAAATTAAGAAAATTAAAAAAGAATCAACCTGAACATAAAACAAGCTTGCTCTTTTGTATTAAAATTTAATTTTCACAGTTTTGTACCTTTTATTTTCCTTATGTTCATATTCTCTTATTGTATTTTTAATGCTATTAGTAACTGCAGCCATGTTATTGGTCTTGTTTGATGATTAACTTACTGAGACTTTGCAAATGTGACTTCAAATGAATCAAATGATATTGCTCTTGTTTAATGATGCAAGAAAATTTGGTTTCATAGAGCTGCTGTTTTTGAGCTGTGTGAGGAACTTGGGCCATTGTGACTCTAATACCATGTTTGTGAGCATGTTTGTGATTCAGTAATCCTTCTTTTTACCTCTGCAGGGTTGTTTATGCTGAGTTGATAATCACAATAGCTTCATATGGTCTTCTTTATTTAATCTCACATTTCACAATTTTTCTTCATGGTGAATTATTATTTTATCCATGTTTCATCAACTCTTGCCAGAGTCCACAGTTTTCCCAACAAATACAGTTGCTTCTAAGCCTGTGTGCCTGGTGTCAGGTATGATAAAGGCAATATCCTGAATTTTGTTGCCCCTTTGTGGCCCTAGATACCTGACCATAAAGTCAATGCTTTACGGTTGTCCAACATTCATGCCATTTATTACTGAATTTTCTGCACTGTAGCCAATATGTATTGTGTCTAGCTAGCTGTCTACAAATAACATGTGCTCTATCCACCTCATGTCTGGTTCTTGAATTTAACCTCCTGTATTATATAATAAGTATCTGTAATTTACATTAAATGACCAACATCCGTTGTGTTGTTATGAGATACAAACTTTACAAGTTACACAAGACCATGTCTGGCTCTCTTCAATCCACAACTTATTTCCAAAATGGCAGTTATTTCCTCTATTAATTGTGTATTTAAAATAAAGATGAAGATCCTTTTCCTGCTTCATTTTTTACACAGTTCACTGGGGCTGCAAAGCGGCAAGATTAAAGTCCATTGAAGAAGAATGACAGTTAATTTGGAATCAAGTAAATGGACGATGTCCAACAGCTTTGTAACACTGCTGAAAGGTTTATGAATTCATTTCCATAGAAAGAGAGTATTTCACAAACTCTCATGAGAAGGTACATAAGCAGCTTTCCTCTGAGCTGAATGATGACTGGCATCATGTGCTTTCAAGCTTCACTGAGTTTGCAGGTATATCTTCAACTGCATCTCCCCTTGAGAGAGTGTAATATAAACTGAGCAGAGGGCAAAATTTATTTAAAATATCCACAATGGCAGTCAGGTTTCTAAAATTCTGTCATTTTGTGACTAAAATGTGTTTATGAAAATGCCTACCATCACAGTTTTATTTAGATGAGTCACAAAATAACAAAACACTGAATGAATTGAAATTAACATAAATCTAATAAACAATAGCAGTGAACAATGAGCAAAGTATAGATCAGAAAGCAGTAATTATGGTCAAAGGAGAACAAAAGACCAGGGGCAACATACATGTATGCCATGTGGGAGGTCGAAGTTTGAATCCCACACGGGTGAATCACTTTGGAGGAAAGCATCTGCTAAATGACAGTACTGATGCCACTAATTTAGTGAAATAACTATCTACAGCTACATCTGTGATTGGTACCAGTTTATTTAGTGTTAAATAATATTTACACTCAAAGGAAGTCCTGCAGGTGCAGAGAGAGATAATCAACACTATTGACAAGGTGGCCAAGGAGTTGTGGGAAATTAAGACCGTCTGGACAGAAATTGGGACAACGATAAAAAGGCATTGTGTAAGAATAAATAAATAAAAGGAAATCCACCTCTTGTGTGTTTCATTAGTGTTGCATCACTTCTAGACTTCCAGCCTCCAGTCTGCGTGCCGCTCTGCTGGAGTGAAGAACCAAAGCTACTTTTCACACTGACTGGTCCATGCTGGCAGCAGACTGTCCACCTTATTTAGCTGGATGTATTTTACAACATGTAAGTTTTGTTTCACAATGACAGAACATATTTTAGTGGTTGAGGTTCTTATTAATATTATCTCCTCTTATTCTTTTTTCCCCTGAGTGTGCAAACAGCTTTAATATCTAACATGTGGAGAGAAAGGAAATAGTGGATTGTGCACAAATGTCTCACATTTCACATCATTTCCTTGATTTTATTCTGTATCTTTGGTGTCCCTGTTTCCCGTTTTTCTGGATTCTGTGCGTATGCCTGGGTCAGAGTTGCGTGGAGGTAGGAACATTTTTCCATCAAGGTTGGTTTTCATAAATCCCAAAAGTTGACTATGGCTGACGTACACCGGTTTTTGTTCCTACGCCAGCTCGATAAATGAGGCCCCAAATGAGTAGTGACTAACGACAAATGTCCCTCGATGAGCTGAAAGAAGGGGATTGATGGATGGATGGATGGATGGATGGATGGATTCTCCAAGAAAACAACTCCAATGTTGTCACAGCAAAACTCTCTCCAATGATTTTTTTTCTATGCCTGCCTGATCCTCTTTGGAGTTGCAGGAGGGCTGGTCACTATCTCAGCTGTCACTGAAACACCCTGGACAAGTCACAAGTCAATCACAGGATTAACATGAAGACAAACAAAACAAATATCCAGGCATGCTAACTCACACATTATAAGTCTGATTCACGCACAGTCATGACTGCAAGCTTTGCACTCACTGTGAAAAACATCTCAATCTAACAGAATATCTCTATTTTCATTTGTTTTATTCTTTAACATCTGAAACAGCTCAGTTTCTGCCTGTTACCTCATTCAACCACCACAAACTAGATGTCTAATGAAGATCACTGAATGTTGGTAGAGCACTTCAAGGTGAAGTATTTCACATTGTTGCTTTCAAATCTATCAATAATAAACCCTTGAGTGAACAACTGAAGGGAAAAGTCACTTATTTCGGCTTATGTGCTCATCGTCAGGTGGGTGTTATATGTTGTCTGTGTTTTTTCTTTTCTTTATTACAGTCATTTAACTTAAAAAGGTAAACATTTATTTGTTAAAAATTTGATGGTTATGGCTTACAGCTTATGAAAACCCAAAGATCCACATCTCAGAAAATTAGAACAGTGTGAAAAGGTTCAATGTTGTATTCTCTAAGTGCCACACTCTAATCAGCTAATTAATCCAAAACACCAGCAAAGGATTCCTGAGCATTAAAATGGTCTCTCAGTCTATTTCAGTAGAATTCACAATCATGGGGAAGGTTGCTGACCTGACAGTTGTGCAGAAAACCATCATTGACATCCTCCACAAGGAGGGAAAGCCTCAAAAGGTAGTTGCAAAACAAGTTGGATGCTCTCAAAGTGCTGTCTCAAAGTACCTCAATAAAAAGTTGAGTGAAAGGAAAAGTGTGGAAGAAAAAGGTGGAACAACCAGCAGGGATGACTGCAGCCTGGAGAAGATCATCAGGAAAAGGCCATTAAAAATGTGGGGGAGCTTCACAAGGAGTGGACTGAGGCTGGAGTTAGTGCTTCGAGAGCCACCACACAGAGGGACCCTGGACAAATCCCTCTTGTAAAGCTGCTCCTGAACAAAACACAATGTCAGAAGTGTCTTACCTGGGCTAAAGAAAAAAAGAACTGGTCTGTAGAGCAGTGGTCCAAAGAGCTGTTTTCTGATGAGCAAAATTTGCATCTCATTTGGAAATCAAGGTCCAGAGTCAGGAGGAAGAATGGAGAGGCAACAATCCAAGATACTTAAAGTGCAGCGTGAAGTTTCCACAGTCTGTGTTGATTTGGGAGCCATGTCATCTGCCGGTGTTGGTCAACTGTACTTTTTTAAGTCCAGAGTCAATGCAGCTGTCTACCAGGAGATTTTAGAGCACTTCATGCTTCCTTCAGCAGAAAAGCTTTGTGGAGATACTGACTTTATTTTCCAGCAGGACTTGGCACCTGCCCACACTGCCAAAAGAACCAAAACCTGGTTCAATGACCAAGAGATTACTGTGTTTGATTGGCCAGCAAACTCTCCCGACCTGAACCCCATAGAAAATCTGTGGAACATTGCCAAGAGAAAGATGAGGCACGTGAGACCGAGCAATGCAGAAGAGTTGAATGCTGCTATTGGAGCATCCTGGTCTTCATTACACCCCATCAGTGCCACAGGCTGATAACATCCATGCCACATCGCATTGAGGAAGTAATGCATGCAAAAGGGGCTCAAACCAAGTACTGAGTTCATATGCATGACTATACTCTTCAGATGGTCAACATTTCTGTATTCACAATCTTGTTTTTATTGATTTCACATATAATTCTAATTTTCTGAGATTTTGGTTTTTGGAGTTTCATAAGCTGTTAGACATAATCATCAAAATTATATAAATGCTTAAAATATCTCACTTTGCATATAATGAGTCTATATCTTAGTTTCCCCTTTTAAGTTAAATTACTGAAATAAATTAAGTTTTGCACAATATATTATTTTTTTTTTAGGTTCACCTGTAAATGACAAAACAAACTAAATCAATGGCCATATATACGTATGTGCCTACATACACACACACACTGGATCATATGCTGTATATATGGGCCTATGTCTAAAGGACTAAGAGATCTTTATACTTTACATTACTGAGTTTGTAACTTTGTCACGTATTTGCTGATTTAGAAAAGAAGACAAATATATTTGTTCAGAAAATTAATGATAGGGAACGAATATAAAGTTTCACTGACTTGAATCGGGAAACAGTTTTAACATTAGTCATTTTGTCAGTTTGTGATTAGCTCTCCATCCATGAGGATGGATAACTCATTTTCTTCCAGCAAATCCAGTCATTTTATTTTAAACCACACTTATATAAAACTGGATTGCCACCATTCTGTCAAAGGCAGTAACACTAACTATATGTATTATCAACAGAAGTTGGAAAATTCTGCAACCATGTGCTATTTTGTTCTCATAATATTCTAAAAATGGCAGCCTAGTCTTTTTCCAGAAGACATTATTACTGACTGTTTATGGCTGGGGAACAGTCATGATGAGGGCTCAAAACTGGCAGATTTTAGCAAGTTTTTTGTGTTTAAGGGAGGTGTTCAAGTAATTTAAGAACTCTCAATCTCCAAATATATATATATATATATATATATATATATATATATATATATATATATATATATATATATAGTATACATTTCTAAAATTCACTATGTATCTTTTGTACTAAGGGCTGCAATTGCAGACCTAAATGTAGCCAGGTATTTTAAAGTTTCTAACCTCAAATATGTATCGTTGATTGACAGACCTTTCTATAGACAGTAGAAAAATAGAAAAACTTAGAAAATGTTGAGTTAGATGGGACATTAATTTGGGTCTGCGTGACACTTTCAAGGGTATCTGTGGATGTTAATGTGGCAAACATGAATTATATGAATAGACAATGTAGGTGTTTCTAAAGGCACATGTAAGTTGGAACAATTTCTAAAAGCATAATTACTGAATTGACTCTTGTCTTATCTCTTGCTCTGTTGCCTTCTCTCCTTCTTTTCGTCACTTCCTCTAATAAATATCTTTGATGAAACCAATGGTCAACCATGGTGTACATCCAAAATGATCAGTTGCCGCGTCTGAATGTGCACCATACTCCCTACATAGTGCCCTATTAAGGGGTCACGCCGTTTTGTAGGAGTGTCCGAATATCCAGAGAGAAAAAAGTAGTGAGCTCAAAATTACCCACAATGCATCTTGAAAAGTAGTGAGCATTGATGGTCACTAGACAGGTCAATATAGACCATAATGCATTGCAGGGAGAAGCTAAACATTGCGCAAGGAAAGGAAAAAAAACTTTTTTATTGCAACAAAGAATGAAATACAACATAAGGAATAAAAATAAAAATATTTACACACAACTTTGGATTGGATTTGGAATGACATCTTGACGCGTTTTGTGGTTGCTGTGGTGACGGCTGGTAGTCACGTGGTCTGCAGCGAGGAAAAAATAGACAGCTTTGTGTCCAAATTGCCAAGAGAATGAGTGCACTATGTAGTATGCTATATAGTGAAGCCCTATGTAGTGAATGTATGTAGGGGTTAGGGAGTAGGGTGGATATTCGGACACAGCGAGTGTGTTGACAGTTGCATGTGTGTGATGCGATGTTGTAAAACTAAACCCAGCTCTCATGAGATGCTACTGGCTGGAAAAAAGTTGTGAAGTCCAGTTTTTCAGCCTCAGGATGCTGCAGCGCAATGACGGCTCCAGGAATGTGCATAACAAATGTTATGTGCCATCAAAACGAGTCGGAGTTGTGCAAAGGTCTGAAAGTTATGTTGCATTGCTTTAAACTGCAGACGGAATCACAACACAGATCCAACTAAAGTAACAGTTTTTTCAAATAAAATATAGCCAAAACCATCACTGGTGGGAAACCTTGACCCTATTCCTGAAAGTATAACATGTTTTCCTGCTCCAACACACCTTACTTAAATTTATCAGTCACTGTGCAGAACTTGATAGGCTGTCAGATCCATTTTATTTGAATCAGGTGTGTTGGAGCTGGCAAACATCTAAAACTTGCAGGAGTGCGGTCCTCAAGGACGGGGGTTCTGCATCACTGCTTTACACATTGCTATTTTCCAACTTCCAAATAGTAATGATAAATAAAAAAGTTAAATTGTATCTGAAATTATTAATTTTGCATTTTCAAAATTTGCAAAGAACTGAAACCAAAGCAAGAAGAGATTAGGTTAGAACAGTGCTTCCAACCTGTGGTCCAGGACCCCCCAAAGAGCACAGGGGGTCCCTGAGGCTTTGAACATTAAAGCCATTGTGATTAATGGCCACAAATTGTCCGTGTTTTAAGGGGAAAAAAGTAAGGCTGTATGTTGTTCATTTAACTTTGGCTTTATCACAGGACAGGACTCAACCAGAATACATTATATATGGTGAGAATCTCACTTTTGAAAGCCTAAAACCAAGTATGATTTCAGCACAGGGTGAAGCAGGGGGTCCATGGCAATTTAGTATATGCATGAAGGGGGTCCCCTAGGAAAAATGGTTGGGAACCACTGGGTTAGAATAATGTTGCATTAAGGTATCATATATAAGCAGCTGGATGAAAAAACAGAGCCTTTTCCTCCCCATCCTCTGTTCTACGACTCTCTATGGAGGAATTGTACAGGAACTGGACAGAGTGGGTAGTGGGTTGTAACTCTGAATCATTGTTTAGGTCAGAACTGCAAGCAAGATGCTGAAATAAACCCCCGGTGGCAAAAAATATATATATATGTTTATAAGTGTACACACTGGAACAGCAGCAAGTTCCAGCTGAGCCACAAACAAATATAAGTTCATTTCAGATTGTTTGGAGATGTGCCCAGAGCAAAGGTTTCATAGCTTAGTGTATATTTTAGAGTAAGGGTGAGTCTTCAGGGATGGACACCGTGAACAGGAGATTGTTCAGTGAAGAATAGCCTGCAGCCTCCAGCTCGGTGTACATTTATGAGACAGTAAAAACAGAAAGATGAGAGAGAGAAGTCAGCAGCACTGAGACAGACGCAATAGGCAGTGATGTGTGTATGTTTTCTTGTTTTTGTCATATGAGTGTATGCTTCTTGGTGTATTGGGTATGGGTCCATTGGGCCCTCAGGGAACAACACAGCCAAACTTATATACTCTGTCATTTCTGTCATTTCAATGTTTACTTCTTAGAAAATATTTTCATTAGTTTATTTGTGTCGGTGGTAATTGTTGATCAAGGGGGTGATTACTATTGTGATGATTTTTCTGTGATAACTTTATCTAACTCATTTAAAATCATTTGAAAAAATTTAATCTATCAATGGTAAAGACATGAATTGATCATTTTTGGTAAATATCTGAGATTAATCTTCATTGCAGAGCAATCTGAATGTCAGGACACACACTACACTGTCAGGCATTCCAAAGAAAAATCCCTAATACATAAAAAAAAGCTAAATATTTGACTTATTTAACATCTCTCAAAACGTGCCCTTATACTGGCACTTAATCAGCCTGTGCCTGGGGCAGTGGAGGTGAAATGAAACTGACTGTTGTCAGGGAGACCTGACCTCACTTCCAAGAAGAAAAGCAATATTATTTTTCATCCTCGGACAAAGCAGTTCCAGTGGAAGTCAGCTGTTTCCTTTTAAACTTCTTTCTCACTGAGTTTGCCAGGTGGATATTGTTAAAAGAGAAGTAGGACTAACTGTCAGAGTAGCCCATACAAAGAAGAAAGGAGATGTAAGAAAGCTGATCTACTTTCTTGAACTCCAGCAAAAGATCCAAAGACATGAAGCTGAAAAAAAGCTGTCACACAACATCTTACAGAAACAGTTTTTCCTTCAAAAATGAAGACAAACTAACGTTGATGATTTTTAAATCTATTTTAAACTAGATAATATATATATCTATATATGTGTGTGTGTGTGTGTGTGTGTGTGTGTGTGTCACATTGTTAAAGTTATCTGCTCTTATCAAGCTAATCCACAACAGAATAAGAAAGCTGAAACCACAGTAAAAACTCTGCAGCCTCAAACTGTCTACCTACTAGATGAACTTTAAAGAATCAAATGTACAGAGCTGCAATTGTATCTCACATTCAGTTTATTTCCACCCACCAGCAACCTCAAAGACAAGTGAAGATGTTGCAAAAGTACTGAGCACTTGCTGAATGTCCCCTTTGAGATTGTTAACAGCCTGGGAATGGGATGATTTTGGTGTCTTTCATTTGCCTCCCTCAAGTTAATTGTGCATTTACTTTTTATTTTATTTATGAGATATATTTAGCTGTTACCATACCAAAATGGAAACAGCTAAAAGCTTAACTTCAAGTTCAGTACAGTTGTCAAGAAACCAGTGGGTGTCAATCATGATGGCTACAACCATCTTTTACTTTTTACCAGTTGCTTTGCTTTTCTTCTTTGAGTATTCCAGAAATAGTTTATCTACTAGGATATTCACACACACCAAACATTAAGGTTTACAGAGAGTGGTTTGAAAAAGAGAAAATATCTAATGTGGGCAGGCGATAATAATTCCTTGTTGATGTCAGAGGTCAGAGGAGAATGGGGAGTCTGGTTGGACATGGAGGAATGGCAACAGGAACTCAAATAACAGCGTATTACAACCAAGGTATGCATAATGCTATCCTTCACTACCTTGAAGCAGATGGACTACAGCAGCAGAAGACCCCACCAGGTGCTGACTACGGCTCATGCACAGATTGGAAAAATGTCTCGATTTCAGCTGCCATATACAGATGGTAGGGTCAGAATACACCACAAACATGAAAGCATGGATCCATCCTGCCTTGGATCAACATTTCAGGCTGCTGGCTGTGGTGTGATGGTGCAGAGGATATTTTACTGGCACACTTTAGGCTCCTTATTACCAGCATAACAGTGGGCTTGTGAGAGAACATCTTGCTTTGATGTGCTGAAATAACTATCATGCTGTATTTTCTTATATAATTAACAACAGCATAAGGAGGCTAACAAGGTGGTCTTTTTGTTTTCAATAGTTGTCCACATAAATGCTGAAACTCTTATGCTGGGGATAGAAAATTAAAACTACTGAAACATAGTAAAACTCTAAGTTAAAGTCCTCTCAGTACCTTTTAGGAAGAGTAATCCATAGGAGCATTGTCCATCTTTATAAAACAGTGAGATTTTTGAGAATAAATTCAGAGAAAATCTCTATAATACAAATTAAAAATTATTTTCAGAGTTTAAACACCTAAACTGTATTCGTATTTACGCAACTGGACCTTTGGCGGATGTGCAAGGAATAAGGTGTGTATTTGTTATTCACACATTTTCTCAGCAGGAGATTCTGTACTGGAGAAACAACCTGCAGCAACGCAAAGCAAGCAGGAGGCAGGACATGATGCAAAAAGGTGTTTTTTTTTTCTTTTCCCCCTCTTTCAGTATGAGAAATCTGTTACATTATCTCTCAAGTGTACTACTGAGACACCTGCAAACTTCCATTTATGCATCTATTTATTGTCCGACAGCTTAGAAAACTAAGCTACAGGAAAATAATGTTACTGAATAAAAATCATTTTAAAATGGTAAACATCGAAGTTGAGCTTTCTTGGTGTTTTTCTGCTTTACAGGCTGAAGAGACTAAGTGGGCATTTTGTAGTTCAGAGAGCCAAAGAAAAATAAATGTCAGTTTCTAACTTGGAAGTTTAAAAAAAAAAAAAAAAAAACAGGTTTTGTTTTTCTCAGGAAAAAGTTTATTGTCCTAGTGAACATGGTGCTGTAGTGATCACAGCTAAGGGATGGCTTGTTGATGTTTGGAAAGAAAAACCTGCAACTATACCCATGATAGGTTGGGTGTTGGGCTGCATAATTATTAGCCAACTAGCCAACAACAATTACTAACAAAGTCCATGACTTTGGCTCAATTTAGGAGCCAAACACAGTGGTACTGCTTTGGGCACTTAGTAGAAGAGTAGCTACGAGGTTTGTTCAAGTAAACTATTGAGGATCTAAATAAAACCATTTTAAAAATCCAAACATTGGTTTTCGTTGGCTCCCATACTTATTATAACAGAGTTATTCCTAAATAAAAAAAAGAAGGAATATGTAAATCAGTGAAAACAGGGTGGTTTATTGGTCTGTGGTAAATATGCATTTGACAAAAAGTAGTTACAATTTATACAGACTCAAACTTAATGTGATCTCCATGTAATTTCCTGGCAGTGAAAACACAAACATATTCCGCTGATAGCTTTCAAGCAGCAGGCAGACACAGTTGGCCAGACAGCTTCACTTTTTGTTAAGCATGTGTTACAACCATTTACATGATAACATGCTGCAAAGCCTTCCCTCAAATGTCAACTTTGGAATAACAAAACATGAACAAAAAAAAAAAACAAAAACAAAACAAGAACGTTCAGATGCAGAAATTCAAGTGAGCATTAACATTCTTTTTTTTTTTTTTTAAGTCTAGGCCTGCATTCAGAAAGAACACAGACAGAAATCCTGCCACTTGAAACCCACCCACATGGTATTGTGTGGGTGGGTTTCAAGTGGCAGGATTTTTGAACTAAAGCAAACTAAATTTCAAAGTTGACAAATAGCTTAACACTACCACAGACATTCAGATTAGGTCCTTCTTGTACAAGGAAAATGTTGCATAATAATGCATAACACTTGCCTGTATAACATCTGAGGGTGTGTTTGCTGCACAAAATATTTAAAGCCCAGAGATGTAACAAACTGCATATGACGCAAACATGTTCTATGTAGGAAACTAAACCACCTCAGCATCAAGGCCTGAAACGTTAGATTTCCAAGCACACGCATGCCGACTTCAGTCCCATATCTATCAGGAAAGACCTATATAAAAACAATTAAACCCCCTCCCCCCCAAAAAACAGCTAAAAATCTAAAATACATTTGCAATCACAGTGCAACAACTTCTGAAAAGATTAATTTAAACAAATTTCTCATCTAATCAACCTGTGTTTCACATTGAACTGAAATCAGTTGTACAATCAGGAACCACTTTTCATAAATTAGCGCTGTAGTTTAATCCTTCTCCAGCAGGTGGTGCCATTGTACTGTGTGATGGCTGAACTGTAAGAGCAGAAAAGACCCGACTCTCAAAACCGCATGGTTGTGTGAACAAATACCACATCAATGACCAGTACCCAAGTAGATAGTACTCTCTTAATGCATATACATGGGAAAAATTATATTAATGCTATCAATTTTTACTGACAACCATTTCCTTTAAGTTATATGCATCAACACCAAGTTCAAAAGAATATAACGGAGAACCAGCTTAATTCTATACCAGTTCAGTAACAAAATGGCAACGCTAAATAAAAGGATCAGGAATAGCTTAGAGCTGGATAGTGAAGCATCCTTTGGCTACAGAAATCAGTCCTATCTGACACAAGACTGCAAGCCTCATCCAGAGGATCAAACAGAAGGATGAACTACGAGGCAGTTCTTCACTGTCAGACTTATTGGTTTTGTTTTTAACGTTTAGTGCAATAATATGAACTTTATGAACAGTTCTTGTTTCCTTCTGCCAGGCAAGTGTGATGTTATTTTATTTTTACTTGCTGTCAACAAATTCAATGTTTATAATTCTGTTTCACTATTCTATAAAAACTACTAAAAACAAAAAAAAAAAAGACATGAATCACACTGTAACATGAAGCTCCTTTCACATGAACTAGTTGTTTTGACTGAATCCTGCTGCCATTAATACCTCACTACGGCACCGACTGTGTGTTGTCCTACCGCTGAAAGCAGCCCAAAGTAACATCATTTCCTCCTGGTTAAGTAACATTTTCTGATTTCTGTCTTTTCTTTAAGTTTCTCAACAGTAACAAACTGGCAGCTTTATCTGTTAACATAGACATTTTCACCTTTTAAGGTAAAGCAGACTCCATGAACACCCCCCATCCCATGTCCAAAAAGGTTCTGGTGGATCAAACTCTTTTGCAACAGCAGTGTCCAGGGTACAACTTTTGTAGAGGAAAAAAAATAAACTTTTCAAACAAAGTCACAAAAAAAGAGACTTGTTGGAGTGGTGGGCTACGTAGTGATGCAGACATGTTTGAGTTTTGCCCTTTACAGCTATTAACATAAGTCTGTTTGATGCACACTTCTGCCTTTTTGATTATGCGATGGAGCCAGCATTAAAACACCAACCTGACTGGATGGTTTTGTTTTTTATTTTCTGTAAAAGGGTGAAGTATATTTCTCTAGTTCCACTGTCTCAAGTCAAATCCTAAAAGTTCCAAAGTAACAGCTACAGTCTCATTCAATGCTCATCATTGTCCTGCAAACAATCCTACCTGGAGATCATTTTGGTGAAATGAATTATAATTTGTCTCTGTGGTGATTGAGATGCCTTCAAAAGGAAACTGCTTGATCATTTTAGCTGTTAAATGCTACACACAGGGCCCTGTTTCTTAGCCCATTAAGACCTGTGATGCTCTCTTCACATGGAAACTGGCAGACCCAAATTTTGCAACCACAGTTGGGATGTATGATTCAAAGCCAGAAGTAAATGAGACACATAGATTTTCCTCTGACAGTCAATATTTCTTGCTGTGTTTCCTGGTAAAAAGGGTTTTGGTGGCTGAAAGTAACCTTCTTCTGGTTAACTGATGATTTTCAACTTCTTAGATCCTCCGAACCTCAGTGGTAAGATATCTCCTCCATTCATAGTCATGGTGAGCTCCACCTGTCACACATGCCAAACTGTCCAAAAAAAAATCCAAAATGGAGTTTTTGGTGGATGAAAACAGTGTTCTCTGCAGGAAGGAGGGAGTGCTCCAAAATGGAAGCTTTACGAGGTTTGTCACCTTCTGCTCTCGGTGCACTTCATGGTGATCATAATTCGTCAGTAAAGACAAACATGGTAAAGTTAATGGCCTTTTGAGTGGGGGTCAAGGATGAACTCATGTTCAGACATTTGTCCCTCTTTTCTGGATCGCCTCCCAACCCCTTCCCCACCACCACAGTCATTTCATCCTCGCTTGCATCATATGATCCCTTTTGGAGGCGCGAGAATCAGTGAAAAGAAGCATCCACTGCAACTTGATGGGAGGTGAAAGTGTGTGACAGCGGGAGAGGTAGGAGGTGGCGTTACCATATGTGAGATTCACAGTGAGTCATTTTAATGACGCCTACCCCTCCACCTAACCGGCGGTAGTTCATTCCTCCATACAACCTGGAGAAAGACAAGACAAATGATCAGGAGAGAAGGGTGCAAACAGCAACCTTCAAAGTATGCAAAGATCAACAATGAAAACATAATAATTAAGAAATTATATAATCAAATGTCTTAGATTACAACCACCTGAACCAGGCTCAAACAGAAACCAGGCAGAGTAGAGGCAAGAATTCAAGCACTGTGCATGTGCAGAGAGCTCAGGGTGGGAAGTCTGATGAGGAGATTTAAGCTCTACAATGGCACTGCACTAGTGATATCCTGTTGCTATGGTAAAATAAACTCATCCAATAAGAGTCAAATTTACCTCCATGTGTTGGCGTCTGGGTCGTAGACTTCTATAGTTTTTAGATACGTTGTCCCATCAAAGCCTCCAACTGCCATCAGCTGACCGTTCACTACAGCCAAGCCCACCTACAGAGACATACAATTACACTTCTGCCTTACAAAACAGGATGTCATTTCAGAGTAGCATGGCAACTCTAATATCCGCAATACCAATATGCAAATGTGCATATTGGTATGTGCATATATGTAATTAAAATGTAATTAAATATAACAAGATACATGCGGTGTAGTTCAAATCCACGACACAGAGACTCACCCCACTCCGTCTTGATGTCATAGCCACTACAGGAGACCACTGGTTGGTCCTGGGGTTGTATCGCTCTGCACTGCTCAGCTCTGTGGTATCATCTCTCCCTCCAACAGAGTAAATCATGTCCTGGTAGACTGCACAGCCAAGGTGTTTTCTCCTAGTTCCCATGGGAGACACAGTGTGCCAGCGGTTTTCTTGAGGGTTGTAGCGTTCCACTGTGAAACAAAGAAAATACAAATAATTTAGAACAGACCAAATTCTAAGAAATCAACTGAAACAGAGAGACTAAGTTCAGCACCTAGTGACAGCTTTCCGCTTAATAATTTCATTATAACCTTTATTGTGCAAGTATGATACCTGTATTTAATGGCGACGTCCCATCAGATCCTCCTACAGCATAAAGAAATCCTCCCAGCACAGCAACAGCTACACCCAGTCGCCTGGTGCTCATGGAGGCCACCCGAGTCCATTTATTCTCTTTAGGATCATACCTAGAGACAAGTTTTACAGAGCCATGATTTAAGGGAAACAACTAAGCCAAGTGTACATAATAGAAGCAGCCTTTGATCATGTTTTTTGTTGGTTGTTTGTATGTTTTCATCATACATACTAGAATTTTGAATAATACCTTTCAACTATGTTGAGACAGGAAACCCCATCCTGTCCTCCGACAGCATACAGATATCCACCGAGCACAGCGACACCAACGCTGGTACGACAAGTACTGGTGGGCGCCACATCACTGCTCCACTGGTTGGTCTTAGGATCATATCTGGACAAATGAAACATTTAATTGATAATTAAAACAATACTTTTAACCTGCAGAAATACAGGTGATTTGTTAAGTATGATGGAGAGTGATGTTTGAAAAGAAAGTCTAAACTACAATTTCAACCTTTCCACGGAGTTGAGGTACGATGAACCGTCATGACCTCCCACCGCATACAGTAAGTCATCCAAGACGCTAACCCCGACTCCACAACGTCTCTTACTCATCGACGCGACCATCCGCCATTCATTGGTCTGTGGGTCGTATCGCTCCACGCTGGAAATGGCATCTCCGCTGCACCAACCACCAACTACACAAGGCAGCCCAAGACAGGACATAGTTAGAACATAAAAAGCAACACCCATCATAATCTTCCTCAGCAGTAGTGCTGTATACATATTCTTCTCAATCCTTATACAAAAACGCTCATTTTCTGAGCACGAGGGCACGGACCTGCAAAAAGAACCTCCCCACACCGGATGGGTTTTCTCGGTCGGGTTCTGGGGCCTTGCATCAGCGGCCTCTCTTGTGGTAGTAGCAGGTAATTCTTAGCCTCATCTACTAGGTCTCTAACAGAAAAAAATTAAATAAAATTTACAATGACAACCATTACTAATTCTCATCTCCAAAAGTCTGTTTATTTTTAGCTTCAACTATTTTTTTAGATTGAAAGAAAAATGCGAATCACGAACAACAGGAAACGTCTGACAGCTTCTGTTTTAAAGAACAAAACCCACCTGCACTCTTCATCACTTTTGATGAGAGGATCTGAACCAACAGTACCGACCAGGAACTTGGGGCTCAGTAACGGCAAGCGGACATGCTGAAGGACCTACAGAGCACAGCTCAGAGTTACAATACATGAACACATGAAAGTATCTTATTTCACTTTATAGTAAAACAATTAAAACTGTAGCAGGAACAACAAGCAATATAATTCAAAGGTTTATCATAAACAAGTTTAAGTCAAAATGAAACAAGTAACACCAGCAGAACCTGCTGAGGACTGATGCAGAGATGCTGAACCTTTCAAACATTTACAGTTTCTAAATTGTAGGTCAAATAACACAGAACACTCCATTCTGAGGAATGAATGGTGTTTGAATGTCAGTACACCAGGAAACTTACAAGCTCCAGCTGTTACCCCCCACTTAACAAACCTGGGGTAGCTGGGGTCTGCGTTCCTGAATGCTGTATTTCACCCAGGCCATAACAGCATTGAAAACCTGCTCCTCACTCCGCACGTTAAGCTCGTCACTGGAGATGATGTCAATGAGCTGGTTGGCAGGCAGCAGCATGAACTCTTCACTTTCCATTACCTAGAACACAATCAAAACACAGGCCTTTTTCAAGACTCAGAGTTCAAAATGAAATGAAAACTCAAAGTTTTTCATTCTTGATGTAAATTAAACATATATACATAATATGTATTTTAACTAAAGAATTACAGTCCCTATTTATGTTGGTAGAAAGGATGACTGTGTTCTGGAGCATAAAGTTCAAAAAGCTTTATGAATTATTACTGTTTTGATTGACATTGCAATTGCGACTTCACAGAGCATGAAACATATAATAATAATAATAATAATAATAATAATAATAATAATAATAATAAAAAAATGGAATGGCTTTTGAAGCCAAGGACAGACTTCGAATAATAAATACAGGGAGGTGACGAGGCTGTCGCAAGATTTGAGTCATGTAAAGTGAGTGTAGTCTGAAAAATACAAGTGAAACCAGTCAAGGGGTGTGAGTCAAGCAAATGGAAGAGAGTCTGTTGAGGAGGATGGGGTAAGAGAAGAAGTCAAAGGCCACACTCAGGTCAAAGAGGATGAGGGTGGAACATTAACGGGAGTCAGCTGCAATGACAAGATCAACTCGGATATTTATGAGGGCAGTTTCTGGATTATGGTGGGGGTGGAAACTGGACTGGAAAAGCTCATGGTGGCTATTTTGAGTTAGATGTGAATTTAGCTAAGTGGTGACTATTTTTTTCCAGACTTTTGGATAAGGTAAGATTCAAATGGGGAGGAGGTTATTGAAATTGTTGGGATCTGAACCAGGTTTTTTTCAGAATAGTAATAAAGCAATACCAGTGGCGAGTGACGAGAGAATGAATGAATGAACTTTATTGTCATTGCAACAGGTGCAACAAATTTTTTTCCCAGTACAACCTGTCCATGCGTAGACAACAACAACATATAAACATAAATGGCAGTTATGAAGAGAAACAGAGAGAAGCAGGTAGAAATAAGCAAGGTTGTAAAGAGGGGATCAAGGTAAATGAAGGACTTTGATTTTTGGATGAGGTTAGATTTTGGAAGCACTGGTGAAACTGAAAGCTGGAAAAGAACTGTTTTACTTAAATGACTGACTGAGCTCTAAAATAAAATATTCACAACTGAAACTTCAATTATTAAATAATATATAGATTCTAGTGATTTGATATGTGTAGAAGCGACTGTGTTAAATCAGCATGTGGCTCCTGAATCAAATTAAAACAATATCATGGCAGAATTTGTAAAATATCAGCAAACATGGAATAATTATCAACTGAATGGATTTAACTTCATATTGTAATCACAATTATGACTTTAGGTGTGGAATTTAAATCACCTAGTTAAGCAGCTACCTCCTATACAGAAGCTACAGCTCCTTGATGCAGCCGATGCAGGTTCAAATCCTTTGCTAGAGCCCTTTTCTCCATGTCACTACTCCTCTCTCTGACCCCCTTCTCCTGTCAAGCAATTGTCTTATAAAGACCCCTACAGTCCAAAAAAATATCTTTAAAAAGAAACAAACTGGTGGCTTATATCCCTCTCACTTCTCCAAAACAGAAGAGATTGAAGTCATCTACAGATGACTGGATTTTAATTCCCAAAACAAATAATTAATGAGACTCTTGCATTTTCCCCATTAACTGGTTAAATGTTGGGTGACAAACAAAAAGAACTGTGGCCAAAATTATAAATCAACTATTTGATTCAGAAAAGATCCTCCCATATATTCAGAAAACCAGTTTGCTGTGGAGCTATGCAACTCTTGTAAATGTGAGAGTGTAACAGCTTCTCTCTGGTCACATGCAGCAAGCCAAAGTTTGGAATCATGGAGAAATATATTTATCAAAGCTACTACTATTACTATATTAGTTACAGTAAGCTACCATCTTGACAATAAAGGAAACAGTGCAGGGCAGATATGTAGAAATCCAATCAAAACCTGAGTGCGACACTATTTTAATGAGAATCACATTAAACCCTAACTAACCCTAATATTCTTCCAGTAAATTACACATGTACAGGATACATATTGCTGCAGAAAGCTTTTTAAACACTTGCTTTAGCAGACACAAAATGTATCATATATGTTTGTTTTATGTGAAAAAAATAAGTGAAAATGTACATGCACTCCCTTTTCTGCCACCTGTGGCATTTTCTTTGTATCCATGTTCTTACCTCCTGAAAATTGTGCTGTGTGAACTTGTCTGCAATTCGCAGCAGTTCCCGGCAGGAGTGTGTGTCAGCAAAGGCCCTGATGCCCAGACAGTTGGATGGATCCAGCTGCCTCTTGAGAAACTCGCAGCAGGCCTCCTGGATCTCAGCCAGCTGGAGAAGGCAGGCTGCAGGGAGCAGTGTCTGGACGTTCCCCTCCTCTACAGTTACCTGTGGGAAGGCAGCAGTCACAAAATCAGAGACAAGTACAGTTTTTATGTTGCTGACATAAAACTGTCACAGTTATGGAGTAACTGTCTACATTGAGCCTGCAGTGCACTTTCTGAAACCTTGTGGCTTGTATCTTTGGGAGCATTCACACTAGCCAAACCCTAGTTTGTTTGCTTGGAAAGTCTGGTTCATTTGGGGAAGTGTGAAGCACAAATAAAGTGTTATTCACATCAAAGAAGCAAACTCTGACCCACTTATAAAGATCTGTCTTGGTTAAGTTCAAGTGAACCAAATGAACTAACACTTATGTGGCAGAAACAGAAGTTGCCCTGCATTAACCAATAAATGAGCTCCTTTTATTCATTGTTTTGTCTTCTTCAGTAATTCTTGGTGCAGCACCGCCTCAGGGAAATATGTTGTTCAAAAGGTTCAGTTTGTTTAACTAAGTGCAGTGTGAAAGCAACCTCCGACCAGCTGAATTTTACAGCTCCCAAATGAACAGAATCCCCAATCATAACAAGTCTAGCAGAATATTAAGTGTGAAAATGACCTTAGTCTTTATGCTTTATGTAAGTTCTGCTGAAGTTGAAGAAGCAGCTGATCTAAACTGTATTTTTTCAGAAGCGATATCAAACTTACTCCAACTTGTTTGGCATTTTGGCTTTGGATTTGCGTGTTAAGTTTATCTGGAAACACATTAAACTGACTTAACATCAATCAGGTTCAGGTTTCTTTATTTGTACCAGTAGGTAGGTTTGTTTTGCTGTCAGTGAGATATAACATCCAGTTTGACATGCAGGTATCAGAACAGAAGCAACACAAAACACACAGTCACACAACATGCTAAGAAAACAATAATAGCTTAAAGTGCTCCAGGTTCCAACAGTAAAGCATAAAAAGGCATAAGAGGTATAAAAGGGGTGAGGTACCATTCCTTAAAATCAAATTAAAAACTTAAAAACAAATGACTAGATCTTCATTAAACCAGGGTTTAAAAAAATTGTTTAAAAAGGTAGAAATATTTTCACACATAAATGTATAAACAAATAGATACATGTGTGCATTTTGTTTAACTCGGTTAAACAAAATTTAATATTGTGCACATCTGTTTGCGTTCTCTGCTGAACTCTGTAACCCTCATTTCTTGGCAGACATTTCAACTCGTTTAATAAAAAACAAAATCCCACAAATTCAACCTGTAAAATAACCACTCTGTCCTCATCTATACTCCACACCTATAAGTCGCTTTAGATAAAAATTAGCACAAAATCAGTGTAAGGTAATAAACACAAAACACAGTGAAGCTATGCGTCTCCTCTGTGTCAATCCGGCTGCAGTTGGCAAATATTAAGCTATTTTTAGCTTTGGTGGATGTTTGCCTAAACGAATGTAACCATTCCTACCTGTGAGGTGTATGCAAAGTCAATGAGCAGCTCCATGGCTCTCTCGTCAATGTCACGGATAACAACTTCAGTCTGCCTGCTTTCTGCCAACTCTCCAGTAAACATTGCCCTGAAGAGACCATTGAAATACAGATTCAATATTATTACAGCAAACTCTTCGCATAGCTCTTGCTCAATAAACTTTGATAAAAAGAAAATTGTGTGAATTCAGTGTCTTTTCATACCTGAAGTAAGGGCTGCAGGCAGACAGGATCACACGGTGAGCATAGATCTTCTTGGCACCTACCACCAGCACTACGTCACAAAGCTCCCGGTGTTTTCTCAGCAGGTTGATCACTTCCAGGGTCTGTCGTGGGTGCTTGTCTGAGACGTAGGGCATGCGTGCTGGCTGGGGGACCCCTTCAGGGAGCTTGTTGGGGTCCCCCAGAGTACAGCGGCTTGTGATGTCCATTCCAGTGGCGTCCTGACGTGCGCTGGTGGCCCTTTACACAATAAACAATTAGTGAATTAGTACATACAGCATATGTATGGTTTGAACTTGGCAATCCCATCAGCTAAGTCTGTTCAGAAACATCAGGGTCACCTAAAACTTTTTGCAAAATGCTATGCTTAATTAAGAGATCATGGATCTACAGAAACCAAATTTAATTCTATCCTATAGCAGCAACTATTGGAACAGCCTTGAGGTAATAATAATTTAATGCAACTGAACATGATAAGTGGATGAGGCAAAAGACTGAAATTAAACTCCAGACCACAGCGACTCAGGTAGAAGCTACAAAAGCACTGAAGAGACAGAGACTGCACAGATTTCTCCAACATAAAAAGACAAGAAATTTAACCCCAGTACCTCAGCAGTGCAGCTTGGCACGCTAAGCCCACCTTTGGGACTGCGCTGGAAATGCATATCATTAGGTTTGGCATAGTACAGCTCTGCTACAGTGGACCGATTGAGCCTGATAAAAAAAAAAAAACCTTTTCAGTTGAGCTCAAATAGTCACTGCACTCTATAATTGGGAAATGTATTTGAACGGTTGAATTGGTAGTTCAGTTATCACTGGTATTTTTTAAAAAAGGCTATTAAAATCATAGAAAAAGGTGTATTAATGTTCATTATATAGCCTTATGATATCAGCCCACTGGTATACCACAAAACTGGACAGGATAGTCTACTCTGTGGCCATCAGCTGAACCAAATATAGTCGGGGGTCACTAACCCTAAATGTGTAGAGGTCAGTGTAAACGTATCCAGTGTGGACACGGGATCACTTTGGTGCTGGGACTTACTTCAGATCATGTTCACAGCACTTGACATTTGACCACATCCATTTCAACATGTGTCTTCTTCATCATGGGTGGGCCTCACACTTACACTAAATTGCTCATAATTTACTTCTTAGAGTTAACATTTCCTCTAGTTTGCAAATCTCAGTAGTCAAATTCTGTTGAGTTTAAATGAGATAATATCCACTCAGATTACATCATAAATAAAAATATGATGCAATGTAACCCAAGACAACTTTAGCTAACCTTTTTCTCATGCCTGACAGACTGTGCAACAACTCATCTGTGATACCAAAGGGACACTCCTGCATTAGAAACTGAAGGTGTGCAGATAAAGTGGGTATTAACCAGACAAGAACTAATCAAACCTGTGATTTATATGAAATCAACGCTGCTATGTTTTTGGAACTTGATTCATAAGATCCTACTTACCTTTACACAAACAATACTAGCGTCTTCTCTAAATTCTTCTCGTTTAACTTGTAACTTGGATGCCTTTACTCAGATTTTTGTTAAAATGATTCTAGCTGTAATAAATCAACAAATCAATTTTCTGATGGGACAATATATGTGATTTGGAAGGCAAATAAAAGAAGACTGACATTTTCCTTGCATGCTGTTCTTTTCCTAAATTATGTTTGAAGAAAATGTGGTTTTGTTTTGAACCACTGGTTGGACAACAGTATTAAACCTTTTATTTTTTATCTACACTTTAGTGTTGTTTAATTAACTGCTAAATAAAGAAAAAAAAAAGACAACAGACTGCTCTTCAATAAAAACAGCCTTTATGCCACTGGTAAAAATCAGACTTGAAGACCATCTAATGTCCAGAGTTTTCAGTTTTTTTTGTTTTGTTTTTTTTTTTAAACAGAACAAAACTATTTCTACATTTTCATAATAAAATGACACATGCTAAAGAGGATCTCTTTCAAACTGTGTAAAAAGATTGTTTTTTTAACTGGCCAATCGGTCTCCATGTATTTCTACTGGTTGCTTGATCTTTCCTTTCAACCAGATGCACACTGGAATCCAGTCAACATTTTTTATTTTTTTTTATTTTTAGTGTTTATTTGTGTGCTTACACCGAAGCTCTGAACCATCTTCTGACCCAACTCATCCAGGACATTAAACCTTTACAACCTACTTTTAAAGCAAAGTTAGCAAGGACTCTGGTTTTCCCTACCTCCCCATTATTAGTGCCACCACTGATAAGTTTTACAGAAAACCTCTGAAATGCAAGTGGTTCACACTTTAATACCAAACTTACCTGCGCATTGGTTTTGCGTCCATGCACTGAAGAATGTTTGGTCCAACACGTTCAAGTTAACCTACAAAGACAACAAAACAAAATCACCCTTTTATATTCTGTCCTCTCATAAATGTAAGAGTTTCATATTTTCAGTAGTATTTGATTTCACCATTTCTGCTCCAATATCCTCTTGTGAGGGCAAGCCCCCTTTTTTTTTAAAATCGCTGTAATTTTAATCATGCTTTCCTGGTCTCTGCCTAAAGTTATCTGTGGCAATTTCTCTCAATGAGCCAGATACTGCAATACACTCTGCCTTTGGTGCATGTTCTCAGTGGCTATCTGGGAGCTATATTGAGCTACCACTCTGTTATCCTGAATATGAATTCTGCAGTATGGTTTCTTCATTAATAAAAATCTAATGCCATAACAGAAAAAACTAGTTACAGCCTGACACTAACCATTAGGTCAGCTCTAAACTTCTCTGACCAAATTTATACACCACAAACTGGGACCATCAACAACATTAAAACCACTAAAACATTTAGTGAATGAAACATCGTTTTACTGAGAAACCTCTGTGAGTTCTTGTATTCATGGGAATGCAACTCTGACACCATCCATCCAATTTACACATTACTGCAGATGAAGCATTCCAGCCTCCAAAAATCCACCAGTTCCCAATTCAGCTAAGCATCCTTAAAACCTGCATAACCCAAATGATGAAGTTCAAATTTCCACAGGTTCTAGCTTTGCTAACCTCCAAGGATCCAGCATCCATGCCCATATGAGTAGATGTTTTGATTAAATGATGGGTACCCAAACAATACTAAACAAATGTTTTTTTATTATTATGTTTAAAAGTCAATATCCACAAGAGCAACATACCACACCTTTTAGAAGTACTTAAACGCAACAGCTTTGGCAAAAATAATTAAATAAATAAATTTAAAATAAAAAGTCCAACAATTTCATTCTTTGGAGGGCAGAACTCCCATTCAAAGTATCTATAGTTACTATAATATGAATTCAAAATACATTATTAAACATGCAGTTTATCGATTTTCTCCATGTAAATCAGAGTACTTTTCACAATTCCTTTAGAAAATACTTTGTCAGACATTTTTAACTGATACAATTTAACACATTAATCAAGGACGATGGTTGTGGAATCCAAATAACAGAAACACACAGCTGTAGCACAATTAGACAGCCGCAATTAACCTTAGGAAAAAAAACGCATGCTGTTGCAAAGAAAGAGCTCATTTTAACGCCCCATGTCATAATATATCAACGGTCAACCGCATCACTTCATTTGAAGATAGTCGCAACTCTTGGTGATATTGGTTTCTAATTATTTTCTTCGTCTACTAACAGCTAACTTGGCTAAGAGAGGCTAACTCTTGGTTGTTAGCGTCTTTAGATTAGGATGCGTAGTTAGCTATTTAGCATGCAAATGATCACAGCTTCTTGCAGTTTAATGGGCAAGTGGTCTATACATAGCTATCATATAAACATCTGCGTTTATCTGAGTCTAAATATGCTTGCAGTGAACTCTGGTCGACGAGGTACCACTAGCCCACTGACGTTAGTTAACTTCTCATGCCTACCTAGGAGTGCTACGCACGACAGCTAACATTGTGGAGAAGAGCTCACCGCCGAATACTTCAACTGTGTGTTAGTGTTAGGAAAAAATGACTACAAAAAAGAAAGGCATACACTCATTAGCTTACATTTTCGGAGCGTCTGTGTCGGTTTAAGCTTTCATGTGAGCTTCTGGTCATAAATTAGTTTGGTTAGATTGTATGCTAACAGTCAGTTCAGCATTGAACTCCAAGTGCTAATCGATAGAGTGAGCACTGACATCTACACTAATAATACAGAAGCAGACGTGTTGGAGACAGTTTTACCATAAATTTCCATCCCAACGACAGAGAGAAAACGCCCTGGTTGCTGGTGTTTACAGTCTTCAACCTTTGAAAACCGATGGAGCTTTTCTTCCTCGGCTGTTCGCGCATGCCAAGCTCCACTTCCGGATAGTCTTTCAAAATAAAGTTATGCGATTACGTCATTGTATCAACGAGTTATAATTCTGAAAGTTAAGCTGTCCTGAGACTTCTGCTTCCGGACCGGTGCCCCATGACCCCCACAATGGAAAACAAACATTAGTTTAACTACAAAACGAAACATATCTCTTACTTCTCATCTTCTCATTGTTGCGCTACAGTGAAAGAATAATAATAAATTTATTTATTTATCTATTTATTTATTTATTTATTTGTAGTATGACTCGGCAACGACAGGTTTAAATAGGAAAACACTGTCTGTCATTGCACACAGGGAGATGGTCAATGAATCACATTCATTTCACTCAGGTGAAACACAGGAACAGGGGTTCCACAAAGCATGATGGGAAAAATATAAAGATGAACCCACCCCCAGAAGATCAACTGCTACATACTTTGCTACCATTGTTTTCCTCTCTAGGCAGACCACCCAAACCCAATCTCCCAGCACAAAGTCTCATCCATGGCAGCAAGAGTCACAGGCCCATTTCTGCTTGGTCCCTGCCGCAGCAAGGGCCTCCTAAAGCAGTTTGTGAGCTACCCAGAGTCACTATTTCAGGTCACAAAAATAATCTGTCCCTGGTCCGTCTGAGGGAGAGCTGAAAACCAAGTCCACAAAGGACTTGCAGGCAGGGGTGCAGTGGTTGTACTCCTGGACTTCATCTGGTAGGCCCACAGGATCATAGGAAGGTGCAGGTCCCATTGATTCGTTGATCTGTCAGAATGGCAAGCTAGGTGGCCAAGCTGCGGTTGAAGCGTTCGACCAGCCCATCACTCTGAGGGTGCAGCGGGATAGTGTGTGTCTTTCTGATGCCCAGCTGACAGCAAACATCATTAAACACCTCTGCCTCAAAGTTCCTGTCCCGTCACCATTACTGTCCAGCTCCTCAGGAGCCCCGAACTAGTAGGGCTGTAAAGTCAAAGTCGACTGGTCGACTGTTTGGTTGATATGTTTTGAGTCAACCACAATTCTGATTGGTCGATTTTATGACTTGTTAATTTCATGCAGGGAGGGGGAGATCGAAGGATGTCCACGCTACTCAGAGTCTGGTGGTTTGTTGAATATTTAGAGGTTTTTTTGTTTTAGCGTTTGATCCTGGTGAGTCCTTCAACCATGTCAAAGACTTCGGCAGTGTGGCAGCATTTTATCAAAATAGATGGAGGGAAAAAGGTCGAGTGCAAAATTTGCAAACAACAGTTTGCATATCACAGCTCGACGACGAACATGGCGTATCATCTAAAAACGGTGGAATATATTAAAGGCAATTAACATAATATATTCCACATATTTCAATATTTTAGTCTAATAATCGTTTATTTGTCTTATAACTGCAGGCGCACCCGCCTGCAACAACGGCATCATCCCTCAGATACACTCAGACCACACTGGATGTAAGGTCTCCGCTTTTATCCAAACGCAAAAATGATATCACAGAGGGAATTGTCAATTTTATTGCTCAGGATATGAGGCCCGTTGGTGTCGTGGAAGGCCAAGGTTTTAAGAACCTGTTAAAAGTTTTGGAACCTGGATATTCCGTGCCAGCGCGCATGACAATCATGAACGCGCTAAATGCAAAATACCAGGGACTCAAAGAGAAAGTTTCTCAGTTAATACAACACAGCGAAGCACTGAGCTTAACCACGGACATGTGGACGTCTCTTCGAATGGAGTCCTATATGACAGTGACTGCCCATTTCATTAGTGAAGACTGGAAGGCAAAGAGCCTTGTGCTTGAGACAAAACAAATGGAAGAGGCGCACACTGGAAGAAACATCGCTGCCCGACTGTCTGAAGTTGCTGATACCTTTAAAATTCCAGCAGAAAAGAGAGTGTCTGTCGTATGTGACAACGCGGCTAATATGGCACTCTGTGTGCAAACACTAAAAGAGTCACATGAATGGTTGGAGATGCAGGGCGTCAGATGCGCCGGCCATACTTTGCAGCTCTGCGTTAACGCTGCGCTTAAACAAGAGCCGATCGCGCCGTGGCTGCAGCCCGTCACCTTGTAGCGCATTTTAAAAAGGGACACAAAGCAAAAACTGGGTTAAAACAAAAGCAGGAGCAGCAAAATGTCCCTCAGCATGAACTTATCCAGGATGTGTCCACTCGTTGGAACTCAACATTTTCAATGTTGGACCGACTGCTGGAGCAACGCTGGCCTATTACAGCAGTGCTGTCCGACCCAACATTTACAAAAAAGAGTGACAGCAGTACACTGGATCTTACTACAGCACACTGGAATGCCATAGAGGACATTAAAAATGTGCTGAAACCCATGACAACCCTGACGGAGCTGCTGTCTGAAGAGGACAACGCGTCCCTGTCTGCAACCGTACCCATGCTGGCAAACTTAAAGAAACGTCACCTGACCATCACAGATAATGACAGTCCCATTACCAAAAAAATGAAAAGCAAGCTGGTCGAAGAAATTGACAGTAGGTGGGAGTTTGAAACCCGAATGATAAATGTCTACATTACAGCTGCAGTCGTAGACCCTCGTTTTAAGCAGCTGTCTTTTCTGGATGATGTCAAACGAGACGAGGCCTATATCGAAGTTGCCCAGCTGGCAGAGCGACTGAGTGCACGCAGCGCAGCCACGGCTGAGCCCGGAGGTGAGGAGCAGCGTGAGTCAAAAAAACAGAAAACCGACAAAGAGAAGGAGATTGCGATGCTGTTGTGCGGAGATGAGGAGGAAGTTTCAGAACCAGGTGGGAGAAGAGATGAAACATTATCTTCAGGACAAAACTAAAGTTGACTCTGGACCATTGGGGTGGTGGGAAAAAAACCAAGACAGATACCCGAGCTTGGCCCAAGTAGCAAAGCGACTGCTCTGTATCCCTGCGACATCCACGCCTTCTGAACGCATTTTCTCAAAGGCAGGATTTATTGTGAACAAATCAAGAAGCTGTCTTCTTCCAAAGAACGTGGATATGCTTGTGTTTCTCGCACACAACACTAACAAGTGTGAATAGTTTGTAGAAAGAGAACACTGATTGTACTCTGAGTAGCCATTTGTTTTTTATTGTATGCAGTGCACATTACTTCGTTTCAGATATCAGTGGCATTTCATTGTTGTGCACGTTTGTTTGAAGAAATACTTGTGGATTTAGGCATTTCATTTATTTATATTTTTTTTTCTTCTGAGTGAGCCCTCCTTGTGGCATGCACTTTATTTTGTTTCAGTTTATTGCTGCTAAAGAACGAACTTTTATGGTTCCCTTTTAGTATTGTGCACATTTATTTCTATTTACTGGAATTAGCTTTTTTTTTTCTCTCTTTTTGCTTTTACCTTAATCCGTGCCCACAGGCTGTACTTCGACCCTAGATCTGGGATGTTTAATAAAGATAATGTTCCCCGAATCGCCTCTTGTGTATAATTGCCCCCCCCCCCCCCCCCCCCAACGCCCGAGTCGATTTTTAGTTGAATTTTCAGGGCTTCAGTCGACCAACAATTTCTTTGGTTGATTACAGCCCTACGAACTAGCAAAACATTTCACTAACCAGTCTATCAGCCCCGGTGGTGGCAGTCTGGTTATGGACAACATATGCCTCTGTCCACTTGGTTAAGTAGTTCATGGTGAGGATGTAGCAGTTCTCTCTCTGTAACAGGGAACACCCCCAAGACATCCATCCTTGTTGCTGAATGAATGCCTCACCTGGTACTGCTGTAGAGGCATGTGTCAGTGAGTTCTGAGTCTGAAACTTCTGTGCTGTGCAGGCATCACAGTGGTGGACATGAAGCTCCACGTCTTCTCAGTTGGGTCAGTGAAAGGCGCCTGAATGTCATGGGGACCCTGAAGTGAGTCATCCCCTCAGAGCTGTGGAACATCTGGAGCACCTCAGCATGCAGCTGTCGGGTACCAACAGCAGGATGATGTTGTGCTGTCCTGCAGTCTCCTCCAGTAACCAACCATACAGTTCAGCAGCTAATTACACCTGGATGAATTCAACCATCAAGCACTGTCTCTTCATTGTGACGACAAAGCTTGGGTGGGGCCGGCAGTTGGCTTGGAAACAGGGTTGCCACTGAATAGACTTCTTCCTTAGAATGGCTCATCTCTGCCACAGGCTGTGGGGCCAGTGGGCTGGCTTTCACCAGCCTTGAGAAAAGCTGCCTGTAGGGTAGCATGAGCCCTATTTGGTCAGCCATCGTCATTAACTTGTGTAGCTCCATGGTTGTTGTTGGTGGGCGAATCAATCAATTATTAATAATATTGATGCCAGCGTTGGTACTGATATTGATCAAACCTAGGCTAAAAAGAGGGAAACCTGAGTTTGAGTTTCTCTCCTGTACATATTATGTGCTACTGCATTTCATCAAGAAGCAACCTGACTGTCTAAAGTTCTGGTCCCCGTCACAGCACGTATCAGCCCCACTTTGCTTCTTGTACCTCTGTTGACTCAGCTGCATCTGGTAAACTAGTAAGCTTCCAGGCATCAACCAGGAGCACACACACAAGCAGCACAGCAACAGAGCAATGAAGTGGAAGAAAGGAAGATTTTCCAGCAGAAAATAAAGTTATAGTAAGTTAAACAGTATAATCTGTTAAAAAAAAGTCTGTAAGAAACTGTGGTAACACAACAAATTTAAACAGGCAGATGACAATTAATGTAAAAGAAAAGGCAAGGCAAGTTTATTTGTATTGGGCATTTCATACATAAAGCAATCCAATGTGTTAAAAAAAGAACAGAAAATGAACATTGCTACATTTGATGAAAGTTTAATCTCCAGACAGTTTGTAAAATAAGAGCTAAATGCTGCTTTTCCATGTTTGATGTCTGGTCTGGACTAGCTGACCCGAGTCCTTGGACATTTGTTATACTACCCTACTGAATATAGTATAGCTCAGATCTGATTATGATCCTTTTGTGTTAAAGGGATACTGTACTATTACTATATTTAAACTACAAGTACATGTATTACAGACTTAAGTTATTTCACTTAGCTAATTTACCAAGAGCAGAGGAGATTAATAATTCATCTATTAATAATATAAAGGAAAAATTACAAGAGCACTTTTAAGATCACAAAAATTAATCCAGATTTAGCAATTTAATAATTTATCCATCTTAATTATTCAAAAGTACCGGTATCAGCAAATCTGGCCCTTTATTTACTTGGTATCGAATCACTTCCAAATCTTACATCATCCACACCATCTCTGTGCTGTTGAGCCTGCCTTCACAAAGAAAGTTTGCTGCACCTTTTCAGTTGACAGTCACAAGCTAGCTCAGGATGGCTTACTAGAGACGTGACGTTTTTGAGCGAATTGATCCTTTTGAATTGCTCTTTTAAATGAATGATGGGATGTGAGTAACAGCTATGAGCCGTTCATTCGTGAGCCATTATTTTTATATAAAAATTTTCCACGCTGCCGTCATCCCATTTGTGACATCATAGAAGTAACACGCTCCATTCATGTGAAGCATCTATGAGCAGAGTATTGTTTGGAAACAAACATTGGGAGTTCTATCCAAAACATTTACTAGAATTTGCACTGACTGCTCAGGTTTATCCTTTTTTTAATCTATATTTTTCCTATAATTTTTTAAATCTTGTATAGTAGCTTTTATATAGGTACATATTTTATTGTTTGTCATTCATATATATTGTGAAATTTTGTAAAATATTGTAAGAACGAGCCAGTCTTTTGAATGGCTCTTTGAAAGGAACCGTTCCTCAAGATCTGACTCCCTTTAAAGAGCCATATATCCCATCTCTATGACTGCACACTCTAAAGTGCGCAGACCCATCCATTTCACTTACAGTTCAACACAAGAACTGGGGTGCTACAAAGCATAATATAAAAAATATAAAAACAAACCCATCCCAAGGGACCAAACATAGCAACCAATAGAGTTTTTACAAAATAATGTGAAGAAAAATAATATTATTTGTTAAAGAAAGAGCTTTTATTTGCTTTTTTTCAGGCTCATGTTTTTTTTTAGCTTCATTTAGTTTTGAGGAAAATTGGAACAAACTGTAACTACACCTAGATTAACACTTTTAGATAATCTAAACTGAGGTACAAAAATTATACCAATCCTGCACCAACTAACATTACACGAATGGCCATGTAGCTATAAGAAGCTAAGAGTTTGTACCGATCATGGAAATAAAAGTTATTTCTGGTAAGCATTTAATAAACTTTTGAGTCACTAACAATTACAAGACTCAGTAAAGTAACAGCCTATAGTTGGGTAACTTAATGTTATTTTCTCATTATTTACTCCCCAGTTAAAGAAAGAAGGCAGAAGATGTCCAATCAACATCCTCTCACAGTGGTCTTTAATGACATTTATAGTTCAGCCATGATACGGATACAGATTAATGGCACTGACCAAGTTAAATCCTTATTCTAAACATCAGATTTCCTTGGTTACATTCTTCTGAAGCAGTGATCAGATGACACTCAGGTGAGTTTGATCTAATCAGCAGAGGCTCACTCAAGTAAATCAGCCATTGTCTGTCTGTTATGAAATAGCCTCCAAGTTTCCAGCAAGAGTTTGTTTACTAATGACCACTGTGATAGTGGGGTACTAGGCAGCATAACTAAGGGAAAGTGTAAGAAGTCAAACTGTTAACTCTTAACTCACATTATTAAACTGAAATGGTCATTTTAGATTGAGGATTATAATGAAAATAGAAACCATTTATATACTAGTTTTGTTATTTTGTTTTATAGTAGTTCTTAGGTCATTAATTGTTAACTCGGTTTGATTTATGTCCTCGACGTGCACTATACCATTGTTTGTCAATCCATGTGTTCCCAACACACTTGATTCAGATTCAAGTTCTTTGCAAGCCTGTTAATAAACTAAATAAACGGGTTACCTCTACATGTAGGGCAGTGGTTTCATGTGGACCAGGATTAATAAAACTTTGATTTAGAGGTTACCCAACGTTAATACACATGAATGAAATGAACTGCTCATTAACAGCGTATATCAAAAAGGCCCATTCGAATAGTATATGTCTATCTACTGTCTGACTTCATGGCCAGACAAGAACTTTGTGAGTCATCAGGGGCAGACTAAAAGCAGCAAGTCGAACAAGTTCGTCGACGTGACGATTGCAAGGATGGAAGATCTCGTGGCATTTGTCTTCGTCATTGCGGATGCGATCAATGCTGAGGAGAGCCAATTTTCTTCAAGACAATGTAATTGCGCAGAAAGGGTATAGTTACCTCAATAATGGTTCAATGTCACTGCCTAATTGTGTGTTTAAGTAGCCTAGCCTTTGTAGTTACTGACCAGTGTGGGCAAATGATAGACTAGTCTAAATCTCTGTTTAGAAGTGGGCAGGTCAAACCCTAACCTAACAGAGATGCTTTGACCTAAAAAAGTCATGCACTGAACACATCCAGGGAATATGACCGAGCTAAAACTGTTCTGTCCAGAAGAATGGGCTGAAAGTTACTGAACGTTTTGCAGATCTCATCAAGTCCCTTCTGTTTTTTCTTGCCCTTGTGGGTCTGTGATGCATCTAATAATAGACTGTTAAGAATACTGAGACAGCATTGTTGTTGGTGCAAATTACATGAACTTGCACTGTACCATTAGAAACATCTTGCCAGACAGAATGTTATTTGCCTGATAAGGTGCAACATAAAGGTCAGCAATCTGGTAAATGTTTAACCTCAAATACACAAAACATTAATGTTTTGCCTTGTCATCTGCCTGCCAATAGCCTGACAATAATAAGCAGAGTATAGGAATTCAAAACAAATAAAAGAAATGTGCAAAGGTGGCATGAGGAAATGTAGGATACACACCAATAAGTCCTTGTATTGTGTCTTTGTATTGTATTCCTTGTCTTTGAATGAAACAAATCCAAATTATGAAGAGGATTTGTTCAATTACTGCCCATGTTTGTTTGACATAACCTACCTACAGTTATGCTTCATATTTATTTAAGTGTGATAAACTGCACACATTTTGTGTTGCTTTGTTGAAGCAGCCTGTCCAGGTTTGGTAACGATTCGCCTAATTGCAATATGAAATATCAAGGCTGTTTGAAATCATTTTCATGTGGCCTATTAATAACACTGAAATGGATTTATTACTTGCAGCATTACATGTAAGTCCCGTCAGAAAAACAGAGTTTATGTCAGCGAGAAGTTGAACCAACTTCTGTCGTCTACGGAGGAAGGTCCCCAAGCTGTGGTTCCTGAGTACTAGCTGCACGCTGACTGTTCCCGTGATGTTTTATGGTCATGTGGTCATGTGGTCACATGTTCCGATGCAGTCAGGGGCAGGCTAAAGTCGGACAGAATTTCTAACCGGCATGCAATACTCCAGGACCGTTACATATAGCCAAAACTAAACGAGCTAAATCTGCTGTCATTAACCAAATATTTTCCTTTCCTAAATGTCCAAATCAAATGTGATTCAACATGTTGCTCACCAATGTTGTGGCCCATTGTCCTGGATCCACAATAACAGACGATTGCTTCATTTGCAAGGACGTGCACCCGTATTTCGTTGTTAAAAACGAGGGCTTCTGCTACATCCCTCTTTTTCCCCTCCTGAGCCATCATGGAGATGGCGAATATTTATTATAGGAGTTCACCTGACCTTTCAGAAAAGGGCGGAGCAAGGCGCTTCCTCCCTGTTCCAACTGTAGAGTCGATTCTGATTATAAACGGAAACACTCAGGACATTGTGGCTACTCTTTTATAAATCTGTAAGTTTTGTGCACCTCATTTCTTTTCCCTATGAACGCCACCTGTAGTCATCTTTGCTATGCACAATTTTATAAATGAGGCTCCAGAAAGCTAGATATACAGAGACTGACAGGGCAGAGCCTGCAGTCATAAAACCTGGTGATGGAAACAGGAAAATGATCCTAAACATTGTTTTTAATTGGATAAATCAATCTCTCCTTTTGGTTTGAGGTTTCTGAGTAGGTTCTTGCTGTGAGTGATGTCAACATTTCAGAAGGCTTGCAGATTGAAGTAGATGGGGAGTGGGGGGAGGGGGCCGATAGCACCCTGGTTCCCGGGGTGTGTGCTGGCCTGTGCCGGGTGGCTGTCTGGGGGGGCCTGGTCCTCCTAGGCATGTTGCGGGCCTTCTGCCTTTGGGGGGTGGGGCGACCGCCTCTGGGCTCCTGGGGCCCTGGGCCCTTTGCTTGGGCTGCCCTGGGTGGCCGGTCCCTGGCGGGGCCGGCGGCTGCTGATCTTGGCCCACTGGGGCCTGTGCCCCGGGACCGTGGGGGGCTTTTGCTGGGGCTCTCCTCTGCCGCCCTTCGGGTGGGGCTGGAGTCGTCTTTGAGGTGGGGTGGCTTGGGTTGGTGCTCCGGGTCTGCTGCTGAGGGCCCGGCCCAGGCCCTGGTCTGCCTCTGGCCTCCGTGGAGGCATAGTCGCATTTGCATGATCTCACTCACCACTCTTCATCACTGATCACTCCTTGTTTCTCACGCTCTGCATGCTGACACAGTCACTGAGTTGTCTAGTGGGTTTTTAATACTAAGCGATAATTATTAATTTTTTTGATTTTTTTTTTTGTATTTTTCCTGTGAGTTAGTATCTGGTCGCTGTTATGTCTTTTTGATTTGGTTATTATTTAAAAACTCTTAATGACTGGCAGCCCTGTTTTTTCTGTGTATGTGTTTCTGTTTTTGTAAAAGTTCTTGGAAATTTTCTGGTGTGTTCGTGTACAGGTGTAACAGTTTGTTGTCTGGTGATGGTGTGGATTGAAGGGTCGTTTCCTTCTGTCTGTGATCTTTTTGTCTCCTTTCTTCTTTCCCTTTTGCTCTTTATGCTATTTTCCATCTTTTTCTGTCCCCTCCGGTCAGGTCCAGCAAGATTACATAGATTCAGTGATTCATAGTAAATAAATAAATAAATGAATCAGATTATCAAGAGGAGCCTTACCCATAGGCCTCCCCTTGGCAGAGCAAATTTGTTCAGCATGATACAGCAACCAGATTATCATTTTGCTTGCTATGATGCTGGACAGGACAAGTTAAAAAAAAAAAAAAAACATTTCAGAAGGCTCTGGGATTCCATCTTTAATGTTGTGTTTGAAGCTACAACTTTGGCATGAATAGTGCTTAAGACCTACTTCAGAAAAGCCTTTGGCAAACTGAAAAATCTACAATGACTGTTACACAATTTAAACAAAACTTTGAGGTGCAGTTTTTAGCTTTAATCACCCGATCAAATGGGTAAATTAGTTCCCAGTGTGCAATTCATACAAGGTTCCAGGTGGAATCATTTGCAGCCTGTTAATGCTTTGTATACACTATTGCTTTTTGTCTGTGCTAAACACACAACTGAAAAATCCTAAATGTTTGTGCTAAAACATGTGGATTCATAAAGTGCCAAGAGTTTGGCATTGGAAGAAGAAAGTAAAAAAAAAAAAAAAAAAAAGGGTTGTCCATACTTGCTGTTCAGTTCATGTTCTGTACATGTCTGTGATATCATTGAGACTGGAAAGAAAAGACTTACTCCATGAATGTACTATCTCTAGTGGTTTTAATTTGCAGTGTGACCCCAAGCTGAATTTTCTAGTAGTCTTTAAACAGAAAAAAAAGATAACATCTCAGTTCTTGTAAATGCCAAGACTATATTTTCTCAGTTGCATCTTGAAAAAAAATCCATTTTACTCAAACCAAAGTAATTTTACATTATTTTAGAACAAAGTGCCTCATCTCATTCAATCCTCCAAATAAATTAAATACAGAAATTCATTAGATATACACATTAACATAAGTTTCATCTTGCAAATATCAAAATGTTTCTTCCTTAGCATATTCTCCACTGTGAAACCCTGTATGAAATAAATCTGTATGACTCAACCAGTTGATTCATCAACATGTCTACTCATATTTGGAGTGACATTTCAGTGCTATTATTTTGAAGCGGTTTGTAAATTTAATTAATCCAAACCTTACAGAACTTTTATTTAGTAATAATCTGCTCTTCATCTTTCCATCAACCAGTCATCTTCAGTCCTCAGGCGCTGGGCTGAAACTCAGGTGTGGCTTACTGGAAGTTGGGTCAGTGAATGGGATACAAGTGGCTGAAGCAAAAGTGGGTCTGGAGTTTGCACTGGGGAGGTAAAAATATATTGAAGGATGACTTGAACTAAATGTTGACTGAAACTTAAATAATTCAGTCCAATTTCTAGAAAGAAAGCACTGATTTACAGTTGTCATTTAAATGGTTCATATGATTAGCACTAAATTACCTGTAGAGTTCAGGTATAGTTTCGATAGTTTCAACTGATATTTCTTACCATCCATGTAAGTCAGAGTGGTGAGGAGGGGTGTGTCAGTGGAAATGTAGGTTGTATACTGCAGATCCTCCATCAGTGATGGTGTCAGATGACCAGTTGGGAGTGATGTCATCACGGCTGAGGAGGCTTGGCTTGGGCTGATGTGTTTTTTTTGGCGAGCTCGACAGTTCTGAAACCAAACCTGAGAGGGGGAGATTGGATTTATAACTGATCTTTAAAGTTAGAATAGCATTGTTTTTGTGTTGCCTGCTAGATTCATAACTAGTCCAGTCTCACCAGAAACAGTTAAATTAGAACATTTGTCCTGACATGTAATATGAAGTAGTTTCACAATCCAGACATTAAAGAGGGGAAAATGAAAATAGTGACATGATGCTAGTTATTTTATAATGAGTAGCATCCCATCACATGATAGAAATGGCAACCACTGAGCACTAAACTCTGTATGTTTTTAACCTATATATTTTAACTCTAACAATGTACCTTCATCTCCTTTTAAAACCATTATCAGGTGGGTAGTGATGGCTGTATAATTGCTTTTTTGTACATAGTAAAATAAATAAAAATTTATATATATACACACACACACACACACACACACACACACACACACACACACACACACACACACACACACACACATTATAAACATGGGAATCAGTTTTAGTGGATCACACAAATGGTTCAGCCACTAAAGCCAACAGAGTTGCAGTAGCTACAGCAATGAACCTTGGCTGGTGGAGTGTAATCAGCCCTATTGTCTTGAGAGAAAACATATGAAAGAAATTTAATCATCAGAACATGTTCTTGCGGCAAGAACAACAGTTTGTAATTGGTTAGAGGCAAAACCCAGTTGTTTGAGTAAAGTTCATAAAACAGCTTTCTTACAAAGACTACAGCCCTGTGACATGTCTAATTTCTGAAGGGACAGAGCATGTCTCATCAGAAACTGATTTTATATCACAGTCACAAACAGAATGTCATGTTGGACATTTTAACAACCAGAACACTCCTACTTGCTTCTACACTTAACTTGTGCTAGTTTTTGCTATAATTTGCTAGAGCCTCATCCAGAGAGCCTAGAGCCTTTACCATAAAACTGTCACATATTTTTCTGTTAACCAACATACATATTTATGATCTGTCATGAGACTGCATTGCCATGCACCTCACTTCTCCTTTCCTAATAGAAAGAGGACCAAGCATCAATTGTAAATAAGTATCTGAATGTCTCACTGTTAATACTGAAAGCAAATCAAAGTGTCCGATTTCATTTAAGTGTTTTTCCAACACTGAATTACTTTTAACAAAAGTTTAGACTATGTGTTTTGTATTTTTGCCACAACCAAACAATTAGCACAGAAGCAGTACCCCTATTTGCACCTTTACTTTATGACCTTTTCTTTGGCATATAACCTTACTTTAGGACTGCTGAACCATTTCTCAAATGATTAAATACAAACACTAATGATCAGCCAGCATTGCTTCACCTGAATAACCCTTCGACTGAGACCAGTCCTTTCTGCCAACCTCTGCAAAGTCTGGGCATCTGGGTTGTTATCTTTAGCAAACTGGGTTTGCATCACCTACAGATAGAGATGAGAAAGGAGACAATTTTATGTTTTAACGGCAACACACTCCAGACAAACTTCACGGTCTTAAAAGACTGTATTTATTAACTGCTGCTGAAAGCCAGAGAAATACATTAACAAGCGGACCATATAACACTTGATTTTGATTTTATCATGGGTAACTTATTTTACACATTCAGCAGTCACAAAAATATTAATTTCTGTTCATCCAACAAGCCAAAGTCAACATTTCACCTCCATTAAACTCTTTTACATTAATATAATGTATAATTAATCATAAGATTTGTGTAATATTTACTGCATTCACATATTTCCCTTCTACTAGTTCTAGCAAGACAATAAGTTACCTTTGGTTACCTTCAGAACAGAGCAACTTAATCCTGTCAATGTTTCTATTAAACCTATGTAGTCAACAGTAAATAAATAATACCAGCTTACAGTACCTGTAATTGGTCAACAGTGAAGCTGGTCCTGGCCCTCTTAGCAGGCCGGGGCATAGAGTTGGCATCATCCTTGTCTCCTATCTCTCCTACTTTTGGTTGCTCTTTAGTACAGAAACACAACATTTTACCCAAAAGATAGACAAAATGAAATGTAGTTCATGTTTTTGATGATATGCTGATGTAGGAATCCTTAATGTGCACAATGGTAAAAAATACAATCAGTGCTGTTTCTGAGCAAATGTTTTGCAAAAACTAATTTAAAAGGAGAAAAAATGTTCTAGATAGGGATATTACACACTTGTCAGATAAACAATATATTTTTAGGAAACCTAGTTCAAGAAGAAGAAGAAGAGGAAGAAAAATAAGAAGAAGAAGAAGAAATTACTGTACAATTGGCACAAGAGAGCTACTTGGCACCTGGTAAGATTTAAAACATTTAATCCCATTTAAACATGAATTCTCTTATCTTCCCTCTGCTGGGAGAGTTGGGAGCTGCACTCTTTTGGAGTTATACCTGGAGTTTGTTGAAATAAGTCTTCCAGTTATAACAGGTACAAAAGACACAGATCTGTAAGTGCTACAAATCCCACTCACCCTCCCTCAATTCTATTTGTGATACAGAGAGGAAATTAGCAGATTTGACTCTTGTCATTATTGAATAGCTAAAGTGGTCTACAGTTTTCTTGAATCCAATGGAATAGGCAGAAATGGTTGTGGCCAGAGGATTATAATTTGTATTTCCAATTCATTAGCCTGAGTTGAATTACTAAGTTACAATATGACTAGAGCACATGATGCTCTTGAAACTGAAGTTGAAACTGTATTACCATACACTTGTGCTGTCTAAAATTATATACGGATACTGTATCTCAAAACCTCCAAAAAGGTCAAATCTTTGATATCTCCATAAGACATTTAATACCATGTGTGAAGCCACTTCTTTGCTGATTCATACTGTATTGACTTAACCTCTAAGGGAGGAGACCTGGCCACACTCATGACCCCATACATGGTTCTATGCTAATGGCCTGCAGTTGATTTTGTAATTAAGCCAGCTGTATTAATTGTTCAATGAATCAGTGGGATTAGTGAAGATGAGGACTGAAAGTTGTTTTTAACTTGCTATCAAACTGAACCCCATCCACAACTCACCATTCTCCTTAACACGTTTGAGACTCTCCATCATCGTGTCATAGTGAGGCCGGCAGAAGACCCTGTTCTCTAATAGTCCACATTCCTCTCCAGTAGAGAGCTGGCGCTTGCAAGAGGTGCAGGAGAAACAGGCCAGGTGGAAGGTGCTCCCTCTTGCACGACGCACCCAGTCAGTAGAATGGATGTTTCGACCACAACGAGCACAGCGAGTACCATACCTCCTGAAGAAACAGGGGGAAAAAAGGGATAAATGGAATGGAATGATGTGTGAAAGTAAGAAAGTAAGAATACTGTTCACATAAGGAGGTGGAAAGGTATAATTATGTGATCAATAACCGTTAAAATGACATTAAAATAACTATCAGTCCATGAGAAGGTGTCTTACTGAATTCACTGGCCTTAAATCTCTTGATGTATTATCTAAAAATCCTGTCACAATGATTTACGGTTTTATTTGTTCAGTTTATCTCTGTCACACTACATCTCCTGATCCACAGCCACCCGTGTTGACAGAACCGCATCTGAAGAAAACACGTAGCTAGGTTGTAAATAAATGCAGACATGGATATGGACGCCATGCTGTTAATCACTGCACAGCTCACTCCAAATGAACGTGGTTCTTGACCTTTACTTGGGCTTTATGACTCCTTAGCTCTACACAGAGACTACTAATTCAACCATTTCTGTAAATCTGAGTAAAACTAAAACTTAATGAAATTAAGATTTCAAAACACTTTGGTGAAAATAGGAAAGAAGAGCTGCTACTGGTTGTACGTCTGAGCTCAGATTTTGCAGAATATGCAGGCATGCTTGATCCATTGATTATATTTTCATATCTTAGAAGAAAAAAAAGAAAACAAAAAAAAAAACAAATAGCTTGTCGGATCCATCCTTTCAGCTTTCACTTTAACAGTTGCAACTTTTTAAGCTCTGGCATGGCATTAGGTTATAAAATTCTTTAGGCCCTGACTTTTCATACACTTCATTTTCTAGTATGTCAATAACTTCAGATACAAGCCCCTTTCTTTATTCTTTTTAAAAGAATGTGGCTGCATCATGCATTATATAATTGGTTATTACTTGTATCAAAAACAGTTCAACACATCTTTCCTTGAATTAAATCAACTTAAATCGAACTCTAAACAATCTATTGGATTTGACTTACCTAAAGTAGTCAAGTTTACAAAAAACTTGTTTATCTTTCACGTAACAGCTCACGTGTCGTCCTAGTGATGTTTTACACACGCTGCATGACAGGCAGCGCACGTGCCAGGACAAGTTGTTCACCTAAAATTATTGGGTGTATAAAAGGGAAAAATAATAATAAATAGACTGACACAAAATGGTCAGCAAGAATCATTACACATCATTGAGTATTATTATTTCCTGTTCATGTCAAAAGATTATTCACAAGAATTTCTATTCTGGTGACTTTATGCTTATCTTACAAGATATTTCAATTAAAGCAAGAGACATACACAACAAAAAGCCATTTAACAAGAACTAGTACTAGACAAGGAGGCTGAATTCGGACACTGCTCCAACACAGCTGTCACAATTAAGACACAACAGGTCAAAGTTTAAAACACTTTTTGCTAATGAACTGCACACTATAAAGACAACTGGAAACAGCATTAGGTACAAAAGGGATGTCAGAGGAGCAAGAGGTCATGTTGGAAGACCTAGACAAAGACCAAGACCTAGATGGAGACAACAACCCAGGCAAAGAAATTGAATTTCCGATGAAATTAGTGTCAGTGTCATTCATAATGTCCTGGGACATGGAACCATCTTTACTGTATTTAACCAGCAGCAAGAGGCTCTAATTGTCCAAAAGGTGATGCAAACAATGCAATAAAACTGTGAAATCCAGCAACAAATAATCCAAGACAACAATTTCAGAGGAATCAACAATGCAAGCCTCTTCAAAACTGATCGTCTTGCTTTTATACAAATAAACTGCCTTTTATTTTAGGATTGTACAATCCAGTAGTGTAACTTTTGTGTAGAATTATTATTTTCATGACCTTCCTAACATAATGGCCTAAGTCTTTTTTTTTTCTTTTTTTTTTTTCAAAAAAAATCAAAAATGATTTTGACTAAATCTTTTTGTGAAGCTGGCCACCTTTGATGATGTCACCTACATCCTCACTTTAACAGATGATATGTTTTTACCCCTGTAGTACAATGGCTTAAGTCAAGAGTGTAACTTAAGCAGTTTTACAAGCTTTTCAAAATGGCTGCTGCTTCAAGAAGAAAGATCTACCTAACCCCTGAAGTTATTGCCATGATTCAGGGCTTTTCCCTCACTGGTTAGTTATGTTTTTACTTTAATAATGACATAGCAAGTTATTGCATAATTATCTAGTCTTCTTATTCAGTCTTTTAGTCAGCATTTTTGTTAGCAAAAAGATAGAAGGAACACTGGTTCTACGTCACCACTCTGGTTGCAAAAGTTAACACAGAGCAAAAAAAAAAAAAAGTTGCTAACAGATCCAATTCCTCATTGTCCTACCAACTAAAGCTTCAAGATGGAATGAGTCTCAAAGTGTGCAAGGCGATTTTTCCTTCTACTTTTGGTCTCCCTGGTAGAACCACTACACACTGGCTGAACACAGACACCATCAGCCATGACGAACAAGCAACAGCATCACCATCTAAATCTGGACCTAAGAGTGGCAAACATGCAAAGCTTAAAACCGGTGCCAAGGATTTCCTAAATGACTGGTTGAGGGACCTGCCCACTCTTGATTCACACTACTGCAGAAGCATATAGGCATACAAAAATAAGAAATTCCATGCCCGGGCACAAGCATCTCCCAACTACATCGGGAATATCAGCAGGCAGCTGCAACCTCTGGAGTAAGGGCTGTTAAAATACAATATTTCTCAGAAGTTTTCCCATGAAGAAAACTATTCTGTATTCATTCTGTGAAAAGATCAGTGATATGTTTGTGTTTTATTCAAACATGAGAATATCAGCAAAGCTGAGTATAAACATGTCTCCCAGAAAGAAGCGAGGCAAGAAAAATCCTGTGACAAGGAATCTGCAAATTTAGAAGAAGTCCATTTGGACAACGGACTTGCAAGCTGTGCCGTTGTGTCCAAAAACCCAAGCCATCAGTCTATATTACAAAACTGCAGGTCCACAACTTCACCCTCTTTAATATGAGATCAAAGGAAGGTTACTGCTACATTTGAGACGAATGTCAAGGTGACCTGAGTGGTGAAGCATTTGCACACCTTCAATATTGCCACTCTGAAGATGTGATCAAAGACCATCCAGAAGTCAAGGAGAGCATTGTGTGAAGCGACAGTTGCAGTTATCAGAACTATAATGCATGTGTGGCAACGCATCCTCTGAGCTTGCAAGGAAATATGGAGTACTAATAACACAGAAATACCTTTTTGCCTTTTTGCAGGGCACACACAAATGGAGTGTGGCAGCATGCATATTGAATGCAAAAGGGTTACAGAGATCTTCACCCCAAAAAACTACGTCATCATACCCCAGACTGCAACAATCAGACACCACCTTACCATGTGAAGGTGCTTCAGCATGACCAGTTCCTGAAAATGAATGAATCTTACTTCACTAGCATCAAATCAGGCAAAAAAAAAAAAAATTGCTGGGGATCCAAATGACTTGGAAGCTCTTCAGTTTAGCTGTGATGGCAAGGTCCATTTTAAACTGTGTTTCTGCCACAAAAGGTACAAGTACCAAATGAGCCAAGGGCATGGATAAGAATGTTTCCATATGCTTTACCAATCCAAGAAAGACAGTTCCAGGACCTCCAGTCAATGAAACAAGTCATGCCAACTGAGTGTTGTCCCTTTTTTGACAATTTGCCATATTAATAGGCAGTCAAGAACCCCATAAAGAAGAAATGAAGGGAGAAGTGATGAGATGCACACACCACCTCTGCATGATGTTTACTTTGTTAGTAATGCTTTATTGTTAACCATGTTAACAATAGGTTCAAATGGCTTAAGTCACAAAGGCATGTTAAAAAATTTGCCCAAGTAATTTATTCTTCTCATGTTACATAATTAATAAACATTGTTTTAATATGTCAATAGTTAGCTGTTGTCACAACTTTTTTTTAATGAAATTGCTAATAAATAGTCAATATTTTGTGTTTTGTGAAAAGCCTTAAAAATTAATTAAGCCATTATTTTAAGGGGGTGTTTTGTAATGCACAGTTATGGACTGTAATTGTCCTCTCTGGTCAGTTCATAGGATGTATTTGTGTTTAAACTGCTAATTTTGCTCTATCTGTTCATTTTGGAAACAAAGTTTAGATTCTGACAATAAAGTTCCCTTTTGAATGATGAGTGCAGTGCTTTTAGAATTGTGTCCTAATGAAGAAAAGGGTGTGCAGTCTACTTTGGGAAATGTGCTATTTTTCAGGAGCAGTGTCCTATCTATTGAGAAAAACTGTAACCAAATCTAATCCAATACTCCAAATCATCCAGGCATAGGGTGAAATCCATGTAAATCAAATTGAAAGCTTAAACAAAAAGATTAGCATCACTTCTCAGAAACAAGAGGCCATGCTTCAAATCTAATTAAAAAACTTAAGAAAACATCAGTACAAATTTATATTAATATGAGTATAAACTTAAGGCACTCATGGCCCATTGTGAGCTGTGCTCTCAAATCAAATGACTTTGTAAATGCGCCCAGTTTAGTAGTTTTGTCATAAACAATGATAATGCCTGTCACACAGAGAAGGTCAAACCTTAAGGAGGTATCTGTCAATAATCTCTAGGCCGCATGAAGTGCACAGGGTTTTCCCCTGCAGGGAGGCCACCATAGGAACAGAAGACAAGGACGATGAGGAGAGGGAGGATGGTGAGTAAGAGTCCTCCTCGAAAAGATCATCAGGCCCAGAAGAGCTCTGTCATAAACACATAAAAAATGGTCAAAACATAAAATGTATAACTATTGCATGAAGGGGCTGCTCATTAATGGATTTATTAGTACAAAAGCAAAGTGTATGTGTGTGTCAAGGGGGACTATTTGTTTATATTGTGTTTAAATTTTCTCTGTAAAGTATCAAACGTATTCAAATTCTTATCAATATTTATTTAGATATCTGTTTAGACAGAAAACACATCTCAAAGAAATATTGGAATTTTTGGATATTGTCATGCATACAAAATGTGAAAATATAAATAAATGATTGAGGAAACTATATTTCTGGTTGTTATATTTTATTAAACATGCTGAGAAACATAACAATTGTGTGAAATCAAACATCAAAATGAATCAGTGCTATTCCAAACTAATTATCTCATAATTAACATAAACACCCTTTATGGTTCAGCTAATGCTCATTTCCTTCAAATGCACCTTTTAAGTAACAAATAGAGAAATGGCTCATCACACATGTTAAAAAATAATCGTATAGCGTACGGAGTGCAAAACTGTAGATACTGTTAAATTGGTTTCAGGATTCTTTTTAAAAAAAATTTACCCTCTTTTAAAACTGTTAAACACAAAATTAGCATGTGTATAGCATGTTCATAGCGAACGATAAAAAGGTTCTATTTAAAATAGATGTGAGAAGAGAAGGCAATTTTTAGGTAGCATTCTTGGAAAAATGATGCGCAAATAAGAAAATCTAATTTCTGCAAAAGGTGAATTTACGGAGCAAAAGAGAAGGTGACTTATGAAGCAATCACTAATTCACATGTTTATGAGTTGTGAATTAAATCAAAACATTGTCGTTATGACAAAGGGCATTTTGTTATATATAAATGACAAAATGCATATGCTTTGATTTTTTTTCTTTTGTGTGTGTGTGTGTAATTGTCATTAACAGTTACCCGACATTAACTTCGATTATTTAATGCCATATAATTAAACGTAATGAGCATAATGCAGGCATGGCACGCGAAATATTTAAATTGTTTCGTGGCCTAGCTATTATATTGCTTAAATTAATTATATATTTGTTGCAACATGGCTATTGGTAAGAAGCCTCTGTGGGTACAATAGGTTGAACGTAGACCTACGTTAATAATATTTGCATAGGGCTGAAAAACTAGCATAGGCCTTGCACATTAGTTACTTTAACATAACGAACTTTTATGAATTATGTAGCATAGGCCACAAATCGAGAGGAATGCGGTGGGCCAAATCTGCCTTCAGGCTATTTGTCAATCGGATTTGTTTTGACCGATCATACAATTTAAAGTAACCTTTTTTTTATTATTTGATTATCTTCCCCTTTTCTTTGTTTCCTTGTGCTTTCCTTAATTTTTGTGTTTACTTAGCGGCACTTTGAATTCCCCTTCCCCACGCGCCAGCTTACATTTGATTCTAATTTCCCAGTCTCGCCCTGTCAGGTGGGGGGAAAGTTGTTAATTTGATATTGAATACACCTACTGTGTCGTAAAAAGTATGTCCAAGCTGCAGCTGAGTGAAAACAGCCTCAGTCGGTGACCTCTCCTCCTCCGACATGCTGTCAAAGACAAGTCACTGTCGACGCACGAGCCTGAATGACCAAGTGAGTGGACGTCCCCTTCCTATTTCCATGACAACTACGTTGATTAACGCTGACTTTAATAAAGGACAGTATTGATTAACGAAACATTTGCTTTAAGACTTTTTATACGATGCTTGTGTAATATTTCATAAGGTTAGTTTTTCTCGTGTCGCAAATCGAGAAAATTTGTAATAAAAAATGAGTCAGCTTTCGTCTTTTGTTAAACTAAACGTTTTCATATTATTTTGATTAAATTGAACGTCATGGTACGCGGCCCACGCGCACAGCTGCGTCTCATGTTTCTGATTGTGTACAGCCGCGCACGTGTGATAATGATGCATCTGCAGCAGGTGAGGGTTGCATTATCTCACGAAGGCCTCGTTATGTTCCTATGAGATTTGGCTGCTTCGGACAGTTCTAAAGTCGACTCCCTTCTGTCAGTTTCTCTTTCTGAACGGCAGTTTCAGAGGAAAAGAAAGAGATTTCCAGGCAATACAAATAAAGTCACGTCCTAACAAGTTGTGATGCTTGTAAACACTATACACTTTATAGGTTAAAATAATAGAAAAGAGAGATATTTGTGAGATAATATTGTGTTTTGCTAAAGCGTAGGTCTATGCTTAGCTGTATTGAACGTTTTTCTTTTTTTTTCTTTTTTTTTCTTTTTTGTTTGTTTGTTGTTTTTTTTTTTTTTTTTTTTTGTTGTTGTTGTTGTTGTTGTTGTTGTTGTTTGTTTTTTTGTACTGAGGTCCCACAAGAAAAATATTGGTATAGGCTTAAACCAAATAATAAACTGGAAACATACCCTAAAACTTATTAGAGCTTTAACTAACTCAGCTATAAAGGTCATGGCTTATATTTTTAGGCTTTTTCACGTAGACTGTCGTTCGTTTTCTTCCCATAGGTTTAAGGCAAACCACTAGGCTATACGCTTTAGCAGCAACACATGGTGTATAGCCAAATAAACGGTTTTCATTAAATAAATATGCATATTTTAATTTAATTTCAAGTCAATTTGTAAGTGTTGCAAGATATGTGACAAGACGCACAGTTTACAATTCTAGATTTACGTTGGCTATTTTAATAATATAAAATGATAATAATACATAGATTTATCGAATAAATGGACTCACCACACTGTTAGAGGCACAGTTAAACATTTTCTGGGAACATCCCGGTTTATCCAGATGTTTACAACAGCAGGCAGTCTCTTTTCTTCTCCCCGATATTCCTCCGCCGTCTTGGCGGAGGTAAACTAATAAATAGGTGGCGGTTTATCAGTGAGTTACTCCACTGCAGTCCCGCTTGTGAATCACCCCGGCTTGCTTTTCGTTCATGGACTTGTTCACTTTTTCCACTCCCCACTTGTTGTAAGAGTGGAGCTTGTTTTGTCTAAAGATTAAAAAGCCCAGCGCACCTCCCACTGTTCTGGCCTGTGCCCGCCCTGCAACATCAAGTTCATATTTGTAGTGTAAGGATCGCAGAATTAATTCTCTTCATTCAGGCCTGCAAGGCGGCTGCTGCAAAGTTAGATTTTTTTAAAGCAGAATAAATTGGTCAAATATTTAAATGCGCTAAGGCCGAACTAGTCATAAGGGATTAGATCCTCAGGGGCCTCAAAAGGCAGATTCATATTTCTTTTCAATGTCCTCTAATGGGTGCCCTAAAGGCAAATATCATAGAATAACCAGTTATTTTACTGACTGAGAGTTATGACCTGTAATTGACATTTTTTTCTTTTAATAATGGATATTGTATGAAAATATAATACAATTTGTGTTTTTTTTTTTCCAACATCCAATTAACTGCAACATAAGAGGAACCAGCAAATACTTAAATTTAATAGGATTTTCATGATCAACATGATTCAAATTATTAATTCATTCCCTGTTTGTGTAAATTAACAGAATTTTAGTCGGATTTAAAACATTTAGGCTACCAGTTGGTCTCTCCAGATGTCATTAGTATGGCACACACTGAGGTTCAGTCTGGGTCCAGCAACTAACGTTTGTACTTTGGGGCCCCTAATTCAGCCCTGAAAACAGAAAACTCCTTTAATCAATGTACAGATAAAAAGTCAGCAAACATTACAGACATAAATTAACAGGATTTAATTTATGTAAAGTTTTTTCCATAACCCAGAAAGGCCATAGAAAATCTTAAAAAGGCAACTTTGAGAGATTTTCCTGTGAGAGACATTCACCTTAAGTTGGCCGGTCTGACTTTATCTCTATGCGTCATCTTTTTCCTTTCTTGCCTCTGGGAGCTTAGGAAAACAGCACAGGTCTTGTTTGGGGGTCTGAATTGTATTTATTTAGACATCCACACCATCTGAGCAACATCAAAAGTTGTTGATATAGTCCTTTAAACTTGCTCAGGGTACATTAAAACAACAGCTTGTTGAATTAAATTACCTGAGACTTGATGAAATTCAATGTTCTGGCGACTGTGCCATCATATAATATGCAGTGTATTGCATCCTTTTTCAGCTAAAATTTAAGGTCTTTAAAACTCATTCTTATGGAAAGATTTTTTCTATTTGCAGATTTGACCCCTTGTCCTCCTCTTTAGAAAGTGAGTGCGCTGCAGAACTTACCTCCTCTTTGATGATTACCTTGTCAGACTTTAAGAAGATGATGGTGAACCAAAGACTGGGAGCAGAAAGGCACAAATAAAAACATTCTCAAAAGGCACTCTGAGACTTGAGAGGTAAGAGACTGGAGCAAAAATCCCTTTGGGTCTTATCTGCATGTATGAAACCCAATACCCTGTCCGGCTCCTTTCTCTATGGGTCTTTAAGATGGAATTCACCAACTTGGATGTGTAGCAGAGCGTGTTTTAGCTTTAATGAAACAATGAAAAATGTATTATTAGAACTTAGTTAAAGACATTAGTGTTACAAATGTGCTCAAATTTAGATTCTGGGCTTTAAAACAAATTCAGATATAAGAAAAACAGACTTATTAGAACTATTAATTGTTGTACTACTATTTTAGACTCAGTAAGCACATCCATCCATCCATCCATCCATCCATCCATCCATCCGATACAAATTGTGTTATATATATATATATATATATATATATATATATATATATATATCCATCATTTTTAGTTTTGTGTATCACCTCTAGTAGTGTTTACTGATGAGTGAAAAGGCCATTTTTACTTTTGTTTTTTTATTTTTTTTTAATAATCATAGAGAAGTAAGTTGTTTGCCCTATAGTATTTTTCATGTTACCACAAATCATCCCACCTTATTAAAAGCTTATCATGATTAACTTGCTTCTATATCAACGCATACAACACAGGCTTTCACATTGACTAATTTCTATATATTGAACTAATCTTGGCCAAGCTCCTCTTTATCTTTCTACATGCATGTCTAAAACCCAGAATAAAAAATGACTTTGTCTCTTAATCTATCCTATAGTTGGTGGTCCTGAGAGTCAGAACAGATCTTGTAAAAAAAACAAAGATTAAAATTAGCTGCTTCTTCCTCTGAATAATTTACAAACTGAATTAAAATTAAAGAACTGACCTCTCTGGGAGAGTTTAAGTTTATTTTGAGGGCTCAGAGGGAAAGTTACTGTTGGCTCTTGGCAAAATTCACCCCATGATGTATTAAATGTTGGCTGCTATCTGTTTACTTGTGGAGTTTGACAGTTTGTCTGTTTTTGTTTGGTGGTACTTTGTAAACATGTGGTTGTGCTGTGGTTGGCTAGGCCACTCTTTAAAACTGTTTTTGTTCTTTTTGTTTTTTTGTTTTTTTTTGTTTGTTTTTTTTTCAATGAGGTTTTAATCTCTTTTAAATAAATGAGAAATTTAATGCAATTCAATTTTCCATACATAATAGCCACTGGTCACGCATAAATCTTCAAATACTAAAAGATTTTCTTCTCTCTTTCGACCAAAAACACACTGTCTTTAGGTAATTTTCATCATTTAACCTGAATCTCAAATAGCTTTAAAACTATATTATTGCTAAAAATAAATAAATAAGTAAAAATCTGACCAAACTATCTTGCTGGTGTCCTAAGACTAACATATGATTAATAATTCAAAGGAAAATAAACAGATAAACACACATCTCATTGAAGAAATATTAGAAAAAGACATCATTGTTGTTCAGCATTTGGCAGATCTCTCCACTGCAGCTTTCTAAGCCTGTCCTCTCAACAGGGATGCAGGATTTAGGACAAAAACCATCACACGGGGGGGGGCTGCGGACATGTTCTTTTCTCTGGGGTGCCTAGCCTTGGCGTTGGGTTGGCGTGGCCTGCGGTGGTTTTGCCTGGGGCGGTCGGGCCCCTCGGATTCCTGGGTGGGACTCTGCTGGGGGGAATGGGTGGCCCTTGGACCTGTGGGATGCCTGCCCTCCGTGCGGCCCACTCTGCAGTGCCCCGCGCCCACTGGGCCTGCTCACCATCACCCTGTGCTGCCCGGTGCCCCTGCCCTGTCGTGCCGGGGGACTCTAGTCTGCGGGCCCCTCTGCTCTGGGCTGAATGGGCCGCTGCTCTGTCTGTTTTGGGGCCTCGGGCTCCCCCCATCCCTCGCTGATGCTTCCGGGTGCGGCATGATCATGGCCCCCTTGCAAGCACACATTTCCTCCTTGTTACATGGCCACACACGCACGTTCACACGTGCATGCTCACAAATGTGCTCATCTCTCCATCCGCTTCTGACTAGATGTTGCTGATGTTTGTGTGTTGGTACGTTTCTCTGCAGGTACGTTTGATGACTACTTTTTCAGATCATCATTATCCTATTTTTCTTTATGTATCATATAGTACTGTGGTAGGTTACAATTATTTTTGTGATGTGTTTTAGGCAGCCTAGACAACTGTTATTTTCACATTTAAATACTGTCCTTCCCCCCCCCCCCCCCCCTCTATCTCCCTGTCAGGTTTGGCACTGACATATAAAGACTAAAGAAAATAATATTACAATAAAAGTAATAAAAATATCAAGGGCAGCCATGTATATAACATGTCTCCCTTGGTAGAGCAAATCTGTCAAGCAAAATATAGCACACAGACCACCGTTCTGTATGTTAGGATGCTGGACAGGACAGGGTAAAAAGAAAAAAAAAAACACCACACAGCATCTGCTGAGTCATTATAAGACATGCAGGTGGTTCATCATGGCAACAAGAGCTCACAATTAAAGAACCTAAACCTTAACACCACATATAGTAGCTTTGTCACAATGCAACGATTGGTTCATGAATCAATTGACTTACAGCTTACAAAAACCACCACCTCCTAAGGTTTGATTCATATGGCTTGTCAGGTAATGACACAAGATTGAGGCCTTTATGTAGTGTTTAATCCCCATTAGTTCAACCATTTGCAGTCACACTGTGGCCAGCTGCGTCTTCAGTAAAGCTGTAGGATAATTTGACTGTTGAAACATTAATGTGCACACT